>NW_007246108.1:654868-676938 GCF_000164805.1 Carlito syrichta | reverse complement strand
AAAAATCAGCCGGGCGTGGTAGCGCATGCCTGTAATTCCAGTTACTCGGAAGGCTGAGGTGGAAGGATCGCCGGAGCCCAGCAGGTCGAGGTATGTGAATTATGGTATGTGAGACTCCAACTCAAAAAAAACAAACAAACAAAACAGACAAATAAAATATACAATTCAAAGGTTTTTTTGTTTATTCACAGATATGTGCAACTATTATCACAGTCAATTTTAGGACATTTTCACCACCCTCAAAAAGGAACCTTGTGCCTTTTACACATCGTCCACTTAATTCCCCACTTGCTCCAACCACAAGCAACGATAAATCTAATTTTTTGTCTCTACAGATTTACCCATTCTGGACATTTCATTTGAATGGAATCATATAATGTGTGGTCTTTTACAACTGGCTTCTTTCACATATCACAATTTTTCAAGGCTCATCCATGTTGTAGTATACATCAGTGTTTCATTCCTTTTTATAGTTTAATAATATTTCATTAATTGGATATTTCACATTTTGTTTATCTATTCATCTTTTTTCCTTTTTTATGAAATTTCCTCTTTACTCTTCATTATCCTTACCAATATTGAGAATTAAACCAATTTTACAGTCTCTATTGCTATTAACCCACACACCTATTCTTCATATAATACATGATCAGTCTGTGTTTACTACACATCTATTCTTATGCCAGAGACTTTGAATACAAACATATATGTTCCTTATTTCTCTCCTCAGTGGGCACACCATCTAATGGTCCATTATGTCTTTCTCTAAACTGTCCATTCATCTGTTGATGGATATTTGGGTCGTTTTCATTATTTGACTCTTATAAATGATGCTGTCATAAGCATTCATGTACAAGTTTTCTTGTGTGTGGACTTAGCTTTTATTTCTCTTGGGCATATCTAGGAGTGGAATTGGTGAGTCATATGGTAACTCTATGTGTAATCATGCAAGGGACTTTCAGGCTGTTTTCCAAGGTAAACACCATTTACATTCCCACCAGCAGTGTATAGGGTTTCAATTTCTTCTTGAACTTACTCAAACTTTTTGTCTGAATTGTTTATTCTAGTCATTGAAGTGGTTGTAAGTGGTCTCTCTCATTGTGGCTTTGATTTGCATTTTTCTGATGACTAACTGATAAAAGCTAGCATCCTTTCATTTGCTTATTGATCATTTGTACATCTTTTTTGGAGAAAAGCCTATTCAGATCCTTTGTCTATTTTTTAGTTGATTATTTGTCTTTTTTATTATTGAGTTATGAGTTCTTTAAGTATTCTAAATATGAGTCCCTTATCAAATATATGATTTGCAAGTATTTTCTGTCATTCTGTAGGTTGTGTTTTCACTTTCTTGTTAGTGTTCTATGAAGAAGAAAAGTTTTAAATGCAGATGAAGTCCAAATTATCTGTTTTTCTTCTTTGTTGCTCATACTGTATCTAAGAATCTTTTGTCAATTTTGAGGTCATGAAGATTTCCCCTATGTTTTCTTCTAAGAGTTTTTTAGTTGTAACTCTTATAATTTAAGTCTGTGATACGTTTTGAATTAATTTTTGTAGATGGTATAAGGAAAGGACCCAACTTCATTCTTTTTATGTGTCTATCCTGTTGTTCCCAGGACCATTTGTTGATAAAACTATTCTTTTCCCATTGAATGGTCTTGGAATCCTTGTGAAAAATCTGTTAACTAATGACACATACTTTTATTTCTGGACTCTCAATTTAGTTCCATTGATCTATATGTCTATCCTTGTGCCAGTACCATACTATCTGGATTACAGTCGCTTTGTACTAAATTTGTAATACTGAAGCGTGAGTTTTCCTACTTTGTTCTTAGAATTGTGTTGGTTATTTTGTGTCTCTTACGATTCTATATGAGTTTTGGAATCAGCTTGTCAATGTATACAAAAGTTTAAGTGTGATTCTGATAGAAATTGTATTATATCTATAGTTTAACTTGGGGAACATTGCTATTGTAACAACTGTAAGTCTTTCAGTCTGCAATCTTTTCTACTTCTTTAATTTTTCAACAATATTTTGTCATTTTCAGAGTGTAAGATTGCATTACTTGGATTGAATTTAGTCTAAGTATTCAGTCTTTACAATGTTCCTGTGAATGGGTTATTGCAATGAAGTCAGTTCCTTTGGGAAGAGATTAGAAGCTATGTTTTATTGCCTTCCTCTCCCCCGTGCTAAATCTCTGACACAGGGCTATGGTGCTGGAAGTGGGGACTATGGTAAAATTCTTTTCAACTGACACCCTGTCTTTATTTTTATTTTTATTTTTTTGAGTTGGAGTCTCACTCTGTCGCCCAGACTGAAGTGCAGTGGCCGCTCCTGGCCCCCGCAGCCTCGACCTGCTGTGCTCCGGCGATCCTTCCGCTTCAGTCTTCCGAGTAGCTGGAACCACAGGCGCGCGCTACCACTCCTGGCTAATTTTTTGATTTATTGTAGAGATGAGGTCTCACCAACTTGCCCAGGTGGGTCTCGAACCCTCGGGCTCAGGCAATCCACTCACCTCAGCCTCCCAAGGCGCGGGATTACAGGCTGAACCACCGAGCCCAGCTGACACCCTGTCTTTAGAAGTTGAGTACTAGGTGGAATATGAGGACAGCCAGTAGTCTTTTATTTCAACTTGCCTCCGCTGTCATGAAACTACCACCTCATGAGCAAGGTGATGGGGTACCAGTATTCTCAGTGGCACTGCACCCAACATAAGATCTCCATTATATGAGTCGGAGCTGGGTCTTAGAAGAGAGCACTCACCTCATGACAATGCTCACCAGAGATTTAGCCTCAGTACCAAGTACCTGGGGGCAAGAGGAGAAATGCTGACCACGTGCTTTTCCCTGAAAAGAAGCCCTGTGCTTTTGGCTACATTAGACTGAAGTGAGGTCTTCGGCTTGCTGAGCTGGGAGGGAAGGGACAGGAAGTGGGGTTCCTTAAAATGCCACCAACTCCTGTTTTCTTACAGAATTATATAGATTTTCTTGGATAGAGGTTGATTCATTTGCTATATTCCTTTAGGACAATTTCCAGAGGTTTTAAATGGTTGCGTTTTTATAATTTTCACCAATTCTGCTGGAGAGCAGTTTTGCTAAGCTCTTCACACTGTCATACCGGCATATGACAAGTATTTTTAAATTTTCTCATTTTAAAAATAGGGAATATAGTTTCTATTTCATGGTATTATTGTGAGGATTAAATTAGTTAATATATGCAATGTGCTTATAACAAACGCCTGCCACAGAGTAAGGCATTAATTATTTCCTATTAATGATAATTGTTATCATTATCTTATTGATGATCATTATAGTTACCATCACCAGTGTAGTGGTAGGTTGAAAACACAGGCTCTGAAGAAAATGCTAGCAATGCTTTTTAAAAAATTAATTGTGCCTATTTTTTATAAAAGACAATGAACACCCAAGAACTTCCCCCTTCTCAAATAAAATACAGCACTCTGACCAACATGTATTTATTTGGTTCTTCTCACCAACCCATTCTCTTATTTCCCCAGTTCAGGTGAACATTGTATTTAATCTAACTCATGTTGGCTATTTTGAATTATATTAATAAAAATTTTAAAATATGTTTTTTAAAGATTTAGTCCAGGGATTGCAAACTTGTGGCTCTTGACTCATATGTATGTATAGGTAATAATAGTAAGCATACTGGAGCATTTACTATGTTCCAGGCACAATTCTTTGTTTATTAACTCATTTATGTCTCGTAATACCCTGAGGAGTAGGTAATCCTGCAAAGCCTGCATTTTATTTTATTTTATTTTATTTTATTTTATTTTATTTTATTTATTTATTTTTTGAGTTGGAGTTTCACTCTGTCGCCCAGACTGGAGTGCAGTGGCCGCTCCCGGCCACCGCAGCCTTGACCTGCTGGACTCTGGTGATTCTTCCGCCTCAGCCTTCCAAGTAGCCGAAACTGCAGGCACGCACCACCACGCCCATCTAACTTTTGATTTATTGTAGAGATAAGGTCTCACCAAGTTGCCCAGGCGGGTCTTGAACACACGGGCTCAGGCAATCCACTCACCTCAGCCTCCCAAAGGTGCGGAATTACAGAGTGAACCACCGAGCCCGGCAAAGCCTGCATTTTAAACCCCAATGTTATTCCATTTATATAAGATGCCATGTCTCTATCTGTGTTTACATATATGTGTAGAGAAATTTTCTTCAACGTGTAAATAGAAGTTGCATCCAGATGGTGGGATTTGTATAGTTTTTTACTTTATCTTTTCTATGTTTTTAATTGTTGTTTTTAATTTTTTTTCACAATGAGCATGTATCATAACTAGAAAGAATGAAATAAAAGTCCTAGTGCAATTCTGCAGGCAAGAGCAAAACTGAGTTGTTTTTTGTAATAAGCAATGCCCAGTGACAAAGGTAACTATTTTGAACTCTTGTATTATACTATTTTGAACCTTGCTCTGACTTCCATAGCATATTTTGTTATGATGAAATTAGAAATTGGACAAAATATGTTCAATTAATGTAATTAATTCTATTTAGTGCAAAATGTATGTGGGAGAACTCTATGCTATGCACTTGTTTCTCTCATTTTCTCAAGCCTGACCAAAGTCTATTTCCTGAGTTCATAAGCACTTAACCATACCTGATGTTCAAACTTAATTTCTGGAAAGACGCATTCAGTCTGCTTAGGGGTATCCTTGTTCTCAATGTGATATCAAACACTGTAATCTTCCTAGATAGCTGAAGGTGAATTCTCTAGTACTTGCCTTTATCCCTTTCAAGTAAAACTGAAACGCTGTTTTTATTAACCAAGAAAATATATAGAAATAATGTATTCATGTCTTTTGTATAGACTTCATAAAATATGCTTCTGTTTTTTCTTTTTTCTAGTTACAAAAAGGCAACTAAAGCACAATATTTTAATAGGAGAATAAGACAAAATGACATCTGATCCAAGTAATTTCCAAATGTAAAATAAGACCTAAAAAATCTCTTCAATTCTGTAATAGCTAAGCTAAAGCTACTTGAGAATGTGATGACAATTTTTAATACTAGCACTTCAGTGAGGGTTTCAAATACTTTTAATGTTTTCTCATTTATCATTCTCTTATTGGCCAATTGTTTTGCTAATGTGAAAAAGAACTTGAACATATTTAATTTATACTAAAGTAAATGCCTGTGATCCCAGCCCAAGTTTAAAGGTTAAGTTTAATGTGTAATTATATATTATTAGAAGGCGGGATCCAAAGAAAATCTTTAATAAGTCTTTGCTGAAAAATCGAATTAATAATTTATCTGTCAAATGGATGCTTTAAAATTTTTGAGTGGCAAGGAGTCTGAAATATAAAGTAGGAAATAAATCCTGAAATAGTATGCAAGCAATCAGATTTTGGCAAAGAATATAGTTAATATGACCCAGATGCCTTACATGATGCTAAAGATTTTAATCAGCCAAAAAAGAAAATACTTACAAGGGGGAAAAATAAAACACTAAACTGTTATGAGATTTTGTCCATATATTTCAGAACTGATAGTCCAACTTTTAATTAACTTGTTCTTTCCCTGAACTTATCACTAATAAAATTATCTAAATCCACAGAGTTACAAAGTGGGAGAGCTAGGATTTCAATTGAAGACTGTTTACAAGAATAAAAATGCTGAAAAAAATCTAAATGTTCAACCCTAGGGACTTAGCTAAATAATAAAAGATAAGATCATGCAATGAAATATTATCCAGCTATTAAAGGCATTCTACTGATGTGGAAATAGTGGGAAAGCAAGCTATAAATATCTGAAAAAATTACATTTCTGTTTTAAAAACTGTAATATATATACACCCAAGAAAATAGGTCAAAGGGCCTACTTCAGTATTGTAGCAGCAGCTTTACTGGGGAAGTTTTGTCTTTATTCCTTTAAAGTTTCTGATTTCCCCCCAAATTATATCAGTTTACTAGTGTGCCATAACACAATACCACAGAATAGATGGCTTAAACAACAAAAATGCATTTTCTCGCAATTTGGACCCTGGAAGTCAGTGATCAAGATATAGCAAAGTTGTTTTCTTCTGAGGCCCTTCTTGGTTGTCTCTTCCCCACTGTCTTCACATGGACTCCCTTGGTGTGTATCTGTGCCCAGATTTTCTCTTTTTATAAGGGCATCAGTTATAGTGGATCAGGGCCCACCCAAATGAGCTAATTTTAAATTATTATCTCTTAAAGACCCTATTTCCAAATATAGTCACATTCTGAGACACAGAGCGTCAGGACTTTAACAAATGAATTTTGAGGAGACACAATTTCATCCATACAACAATGTTCGTATATTCCTTCTGCAAAGAGAAATATGAGAACTTCATTTCAATAAGATAGAGAGGAAAAAAATAAATAACCCTTTCTCTCAATATTATAATTAATTAATTGGTCTTTTTGTTTATAAATCAATCTCTTTGGTTATTTCAAGTTTGTCCTTTCAAATCTTTTTTAACTCTGTCTAAATTTTGAAGCTCCAGTGTAGACTTTTTTTTATATTAGAAAATATAGTTTACTTAGAAAATGAGAGAGAAAGAGAGAGAGAGGGAGAGAGAAGATTCATCTCCCCAAGATAGGGAAAGGGGGTAAACCTTAAGAAACATGGCAACAGCCATAGCTCAAAGAGCACATGGCCACACGATAGCTTAGCAAGGCAATGGCCCAGCCTAGACTTTTTATGGTGATGACCCCATCAAGATACTGCCCAGTGTGGAATTTCTTGAGGCAGCTGGCTAGTCCACTTTTGGTTAGTTTTTGAGCTGCAACAGTTTCTACAGCCAAAGTTTCCTCATATACGTTCTCTCAACAAACAGAAAGATTTTTAATGTAATGTTAGGAGAAGCAACAATTCCAATCTGAAATGTACAAAGAAACTATAGTTACAATTTCCATATCACAGCAAGTAAAAGGAAAAATGAATTCAAGGAAAGTTTTCATGAAGCCAATGAAGACATGTTCTTTCTTTTTGCCTGGATTCTCTTAATATTGCATGAACAACACTAACAGTAGAATCTTGAGCAAAAGATGGTGAATGCCTTCTAATCATAGAACTCTGGAAACTTCCTGACCATAAATCTGTCTACTGGAAGATATTGCCTATTTTTTTTTTTCTTCAGAAAAAGGGGATGGATGAGGGAGTGGAAGAGATAGAAAAATTTAAAAGGAAGAGCCTAATGGAGTAGCAATAAATTCAGAGAAAACTTATGGGAAACTCAAGAGAGGGAGAGTTCAGATTTACTTACTATAATTGAAGATCTATGGACCACATTTATTTACGTATTTTCTAAAATATATTTGAAATAAAGGTCTAACATAAAGCACCAAAGAATATGTGTTTATATAAACTCATAAAATTTATTTTTATTATGCATTTTTCCAAAAAAGTACAGTTAGATTGAGCAAAATAAATGGGAATACTTTCATAACACTCCACTAAAATCGTTTATGTCTTTTCTTGTAATGATACATGCTGAGACATAAAGTGCTGAAGATCATGTTTTATAGTGGAGTTAAATTGTCTAAATTATAAGTAAAGAGTTTTGGGGGGGATTAGGAAAAATGAATATACCAAACTAGACCATGCTTTCTTCATTAGCTTCAGCTGTGCTTATAAGATAATTTTTTTTATTCTTAGAAACAAAATAGTTTATAATAATATATACTAATTAGTAAGTGGTTTTATATTCATCCAGATATAAGTCCATAATTTATAATATAAACTGAATTCAAATAAACTTGAGATACCAAAAATGTATTTGACAACTTGAAAGCATCATTAAAGTATGAAATCAATAACTTAATAAAAGTTCTCAATCTAGAAAGTCAAGTATTTAGTCTTAAAGTTATCTTTAATACAGATCTACCTTAACAGAAAAATATCCACATTTGGCAAAATCATTGGATGTGAACATAAAAAGACAGCAGATATCTCTAAATAATTAATTCTAACATTCACTTCTCTTTTAATATTTCAAGTGCTGTAGAACTTTTTAAAATTGTAAATAAACCTTTAAAAGCAAATCTATTATAATTTGTTTTTCTTCCACTTATCTACAATATAAGTTTATCCTTCTTAATACATTCCATTGTTTGAAAACCTGGAAAAAAGAAAATGAACAATAACTGTCTCTACTCTGGTCTCTTCAATGCCTAATGAAGCATTTGTCATTCAGAACAAAACAGCATCTTTGGTAGTACATTTTATTTTGAAAAATTTGTAGGCTTCATCAAAGGCATAACTTATAAAAAAAAGTTGGTAGGTGACAACATAGATTCTGTTATAACTCAGAAAGGACCTGGATAACTTTGGTACTTCTGATGTCCTAGAAATATTACTTGGCAATGATAATGATAGAAAACTAACCACATAAGTGTAATTGCAGCTTCAAGAGGCACCCAGTTACTTGATTAGACTAGACCTTGTAGAATTTAGAAACCACTTTTAAAATAAGGACTGGGAAATTTGCAAATGAATAAGAAAGTAGGCCCCCTGGCAGAATCAAAATGCTTTTCCTCATCTGGTGTGAAATTCTTTCTGTAGTTGTGGCTAGTTATTATAGCACAATAGAATCCTAATTTATGACATTTCTGGACTATTATAACAAGATAATTCCAGAATGTGCTGTGGTGGTTGAAACTGAGAACAGCTGAATTAGGCAACAGGGTGGCCTTAAGAATTAGAGAAATAAAACTGTTTAAAAGATGGGCTGGGGAAAATATGAATTATCCAGAAGCTAAGTGTTGCATATGAAAATAATGTTAGAAGAAGTCAGGAAACCTGAGAAAGTAAGAGTCTGAATAAGAAAACAGGCTCTGAATTCTTCTGGAAGCAAAATTATTCCATTAAACTCTATCTTTTATTCCTTGTAAGGTCAGGCATTACAAGCACTTTTTGGCAAAGGACAAATATAAGAACTCTTTCAATTTCCTTTTAGTGTTTGTTATACCAATGTCTAGAAGAACATTTTGAGCATTCAGTAGCAGCATAGAAACTTACTGGGAAGGATTTCATAATTTAAAATATTTATGAAAAAAACAAATTTGTGTTCTAATTGATTAACTCTTGGGTAATCATATCTTTGATGATTCATGTTTTTATGGCTGCCAGTGTGAAAGTGCAGAGGTAGGCAAGGTAATCAGAATCCAACTCACGAACCATACTTAGTTTTTTATACCCATTTGAGTAGAGAGCTGGGGTTTTATCCAGTTTGCTCTGCTGTATACCCAGAATTTAGGATAGTACCTGACACAGACTAGCGTTAAATATGAATTCCTTGAATACATACGGGGAACGCTTAATTCCTTCATTCAAATTGAATGTTTCTGAAATTAATCAACCAATAATTATTATGCACCCACTCTAACAGATGCACAGATAATTTTAACTGGTCTATACCTGTAAATGGTTTAAAATCTGATACAGACATACTGCTTGCATACCATGATCCAATGTCAGCAAACATTGGCCACAGTTTTGCAGAATTAACTGTCTGACCTATAGAATGAAAATTCTGATATTGTAGTGTTCAGAAAGTCCAAAGAAATGAAAATGTCAAGAAATTTAGGATTGTCAACACAACAAATACTACAGAAAGATACAGAAGGTGAGGTGGAGAAGATATATGGGGCTTAACTTTTAAAAGATACCGTTGAAGACTCAATGGGAAGATGTAGGTTATACATAGTGACTAAGATCTTTTCCTCTGAATTCAAACTGCATAAGTTCAAATCTCAACTCTGCCACTCAGCAAATGCCTTCTCTGTGCATTAGTTTCTAACTAACTAGGTAGGGTATTTGTGAAAATTAAAGGAGTTAAAATACTTGTAATATATTTGGAATAGTGCCTACTACATAAAGTATACTATTGCATGCTAAAAATGTTATCATTATCAAGACTTTGGACAAAGGTCCCAGATTGAAAGGGTTTTGAAAGGAGTAGATAGTGAAGCATCTCTTTACCAACATCCTGGTATACAGATCCTTAAGTTTAGCTATGAAAGTCTAAGGGAAGTAATGTATATAAGACGTGGTAACCACAACCTTCTCCTGTTAGTTTCTAGCTTGATTCCTTGTGATGGCTGTCTCTGAGTATTCACAGCCTTGTGGGATCCTCTTCTCAGAATATCCTAGTGATTTTGGTCTATCTCTCTCTCTCTCTCTCTCTTTTTTTAAGATGTTAATTTTTTAAGAGTAGTTTTAGGTTCACAGAAAAATTGAGAAAAAGGTACAGAGATTTTCCATACACCTCCCCCACGTAGTCTCCCCATATTCAACATCCCCCACCAGAGTGGTCCATTTGTCACAGTTGATGAACCTACACTGAAACATCTTTGTCACTCAAAGTCCATAGTTTACATTAGGGTTCACTCTTGGTGTTGTTCATTCTATGGATTTGGACACATGTATAATGACATGTGTTTACCATTATATAATAATGCAAAGTAGTTTTACTGCCTTAAAAATATTCTGTATTCTGCCTATTCATTTCCCCCCGCCATCCCCCAGCAAGCACTGATCTTTTTAGTATTTCCATAGTTTTGTCTTTTCCGGAATTTCATATAGTTGAATTATATAGTATATAATCTTTTCAGTTTGACTTCTTCTACTTAACAATATGCATTTAAGTTTCCTCCAGGTCTTCTCATGGTCTGACAGTTCATTTCTTTTTAGAACAGAATAGTATTCTATTGTCTAAAAGCATCACAGTTTATTTATTCACTTAACTACTGAAGGGCATCTTGGTTGCTCCCAAGTTTGGCAATTATGAACAAAGCTACCGTAAACAATCATGTGCAGGTTTTTGTATGAACATAATTTTCAGCTAAATATCAGGGAGCATAACTGCTTGGATGTATAATAAGATTATGTTTGGTTTTGTAAGAAACTGCCAAACTGTCTTCCAAAGTAGCCGTACCATTTTGCATTCTCATCAACAATGAATGAGAACTCCTGTTGCTCCACATTTTCGTCAGCAAATGATGTGGTCAATGTTCTGGTTTCTAACCATTCTAGTCATTGTGTAAGGGGATCTTACTGCTGTTTTACTTTTCAGTTTCCTGCTGACATATGATTTAGAGCATCTTTTCATATGCTTATTTTCTTACAGGTATATCTTTGGTGAGGTGTCTGTTCAGATCTTTGGCATACATTTTACACAGGATTTTTAAAGTGTTGATTTTTAATAGTAATTGCATATTCTGAATAAGAGTCCCTTATCACAGAGGTCTTTTGCAAATATTTTCTCCCAGTCTGGATTATTTTTTGGCAGTATTTTTTTTTTTTTGCAGAGCATACAATTTAAATTTTAATAAGGATCAGTTTATCAATTTCATGCTTCTTACATCTTTTCTATCAAGTTATTGACAAGCCAGGCTCGGTAGCTCAGCCTGTAATCCCGTGCCTTTGGGAGGTTGAGGTGAGTGGATTGCTTGAGCCCGCGGGTTCGAGACCCGCCTGGGCAGCGAGACCTCATAGCTACAATAAATTAAAAAATCAGCCGGGCGTGGTAGCGCATGCCTGTAATTCCTGCTACTCGGAAGTCTGAGGCAGGATTGCCGGAACCCAGCAGGTCGAGGCTGCGGTGGCCGGGAGCGGCCACTGCACTCCAGTCTGGGCAACAGAGTGAGACTCCAACTAAAAAAAAAAAAAGTTAATGACAAATTCCACGGTCATTTAGGTTTTATATGTTATCTTCTAGGAGTTTTATCCTTTTTTATTTTACATTTAGGTCTGGGATTCATTTTGAGTTAATTTTTGTGAAAGGTATAAGGTTTGTGTCTATATTCTTTTTTTAACATGTAAATATTCAGTTATTTTAGCAGCACTTGTTGAAAAGATTATCTTTTCTCAATTATTACCTTTATTTATTTGTCAAAAATTATCTATAAATCAAGTTGGGAAGAATTCACATTTTGACACTATTGATTCTTGCTATCTAAGAACATTGGATATCTATTTGTTTAGTTCTTTGCTTTTTCTTCAGAGTTTGGAAATTGTTCTCATATACATCTTGTATATATATTAGATTTGTACTTAAGTAATTCACTTGGAGGGGATACTAATATAAATAAAATCGTGTTTTTAACTTCAAATTTATCTTGTTCATTGTTGGTTTATAGGAAAATAAATAACTTTTGTATATTAAATTGTATCCTGAAACTTTGCTAAAATTGTTTATTAGTTTCATGAGTGTTTCTGTCAGTTCTTTTAGATTTTTTCACATAGACAATAATGTAATCTGCAAAAAAAGACAGCTTGATTTCTTCTTTTCTAATCTGTATACCTTTTATTTTCATTTTTTATCATATTATATCTGGAACTTCTAGAACCAAGTCAAAGGCAATGGTAAAAGTTAACATCCTTGTCTTGTTCCTGATCTTAGTGGAAAGCTTCTAGTTTTTCACCATTAAGTATTATGTTAACTGTAGGTTTTCTGGTTGATTTAAAAAATCAATTTGAATAAGTTTTCTCTATTTCTAGTTTCTAGTTGACTAAGAGTTATCATGAATGAGTGTTGCATTTAAAAAAAAATTTTTTTCTGTGTCAAAGATATAATCATGTGATTTTTCCCTCATATAACTAGTTGATGTAATGAAATACTTTTTAATTAATTTTTAAATGTGAAATTAGCCTTGCATACCTGGGATAAATCCCACTTGGACATGGTTTATAGTTCTTAGTATAGAAAGTATTTCCTCACCTTCTTTCTTCTGAAACAGATTGTAAAAAATTGGTATAATTTATTTCTTCCGTATATGGTAGAAGTCACCAGTAAATCCATCTGGACCTAAAGGTTTCTGTTTTGGTAGGTTATTAATTACTAATTCAATTTTTTCAATAGATATAGGCCTACTCAGATTATCTTGTATTATTGGGCTTTGCTTTATTAAATTTTACAAATGTTATGTTTTTTATGAATTGAAGCTTTAGGCAACCCTGTATTGAGCAAGTTTATCAATACCATTTTTTTTTCAACACTGTGTGCTCACTTCTCATGTCTATGTCACATTGAGGTAATTCTTGCAACAATTCAAGACTTTTTCATTATTTTTATATCTGTTATGGTAATTTGTGATTAGTGATCTTGGATGTTACTTTCGTAATTTATTTGGGGCACCAAGAACTGCTCCCATATAAAACAACAAACTTAATTGATAGATGTTGTGTGTGTTCTGACTGCTCCTGTTGTTCCCCTGTTTCCCTCCCTCTCTTTGGGCCTCCCTATTCCCTGAGAGAAAACAATATTGAAATTAGGCCAGTTAATAATCCTATAATGTCTTCTAAGTGCTCAAGTGAAAAGAAGAATTGCATGTCTTTCACTTTTAATCAAAAACTAGAAATGATTTAAGCATAGTGAAAAGGCATGTTGGACGCTTTCTCTTACACCAGTTAGCCAAATTGTGAATGCAAAGAAAAAGTTCTTGAAGGAAATTAAAAGTTCTACTCCAGTGAACACAAAAATAAGAAAGTGAGCTATCCTAATTACTAATATGGAGAAAGTTTTAGTGGTCTGGAGAAAAAAATTGAACCATCCACACATTTCCTTAAGTCAAAGCCTAATCCAGATCAAGGTCCCAACATAATTTAATTCTGTGAATATGGAAAAAATTTAGGAAACTTCAAAAGAAAAGTCTGAAGTAGATATTTGTTCATGAGGTTAAAGGAAAGAAGCCATCTCCATAGCATAAAAGTACCAGGTAAAGCAACAGGGGCTCATATAAAGCTGCAGCAAGTCATTCAGAAGATCTAGTGAAGATACTTAAAAAATGGTGGCTTCACTAAGAATAGACTTTCAATGTAGATTACTACCTTATTTTGGAAGAAGATGTTATCTAAGACTTTTATAGCTGGAAAGAAATCAATGTCTGACTTCAAAGCTACAAGGACAGGTTAACTCTCTTGTTGGGGAATATTACATCTAGTGACGTTTAGTTGAAGCCATTGCTCAATAACTATTCCGAAAATCCTAGGGACCTTAAGAATTATGCCAAATCTACTCTGCCTGTGTACTAGAAATGAAATAACAAAGCCTGGATGGCAGTATATCTTTTTACAGCATGGTTTACTGAATATTTTAAGTCAGTGATTGAGACCCACTTCTCAGAAAAAAAGTTTCCTTTCAAAATATGACAACTCATGGACAATGCACCTGGTTACCCAAGAACTCTGATGGAGGACATACAAAAAGATGAATGTTGTTTTCATGCTAACACAATGTTCATTCTGCAGCCATGGATCAGAGAACCATTTTGAATTTTAAGTGTTATTTAAGAAATATATTTTGGAAGGCTGTAACTGTCATATTGTGTGTGTGTGTGTGTGTGTGTGTGTGTGTGTGTGTGTGTTTTACATCTATCTGAGTAAAGTAAATTGAAAACTTGGAGAGTATTCGACATACTATATGCCATTAAAAAATTCATGATTCAAAGGAAGAAGTCAAAATATCATCATTACCAGGAGTTTGGAAGTTGATTCCAGTTCTCACAGATGACTTTAAAAAGTTCAGCAAACTAGTGCAACCACTTTGGAAGACAGTGTGGTGATTTCTGAAAGAACTAAAAATTGACCTCCTGTATGATCCAGCAATCCCCCTGTTGGAAATATATCCAGAGGAACTCAAATCATTCTATAGAAAAAACCTGCACACGCATGTTTGTTGCAGCTCTATTCACAATAGCAAAAACATGGAACCAACTATGCTGTCCATTGAAGCTGGAATGACTAAAACAAATGTGGCACATATACAAAATGGAATATTATGCAGTTATAAAGAAGAATGAACATATGGACTTCACAGCAACTTGGATGGATTTAGAGTCTGTCACATTCAGTGATCTATCACAGAAACAAAGAACAGAATACCATATGTTCTCACTCATAAGTGAACCTTGAACAATTATCATAGTACTATTAGAAAGGGATCGGCAGTAGTGGGAAACTGCCAGGGATGGGTGGGATTGACAGTTGAGGGAAACTGCCAGGGGAGGGAGGGGCACACCTCATCAACAAGGGTAACTACATAATCACTATTTGTATACCTAACCCTGAATTGTACCCCACATTTTTAAAATAAGAAAAATCTGTGTCTATTGGGATTTTTCAGTTATATTTCAGTTATTGATTTCTAGTTTAATTCTCTTGTGACCAGAGAGGAGATATTGTGTATTTTTTATTCTTTTAAGTTTGTTAAGGTGTGTTTTAAAGCCCAAAATGTGGTTCTATCTTGGTAAATGTTCTATGCAAATATGAGAAGAATGTGTATTTTGCTGCTGTTGAAGAAGTCATTTGTAGATGTCCATAACATCTAGTTGATTGATCAGGTTGATGAGTTCAACTACATCTTTACTGATTGTATGCCTGCTGGATCTGTCTGTTTCTGATAGTGAGATGTTGAAGTTTTCAGGTACGATAGTGGATTCATCTGTTTCTCCATGTAGTTCCATCGGTTTCTACCTCATGAAGTTTGATGCACTGTTGTTTGTAACATACATGTTAGGATTAGTTGTGTCATATTGGAAGATTGATACCTTTATCATTGTGCAATGTCCTTCTTTATTCCCGATAACTTCCTTTCATTAAAGCCTGCTCTGTCTGGAATTACTATAACCACACTTGCTTTCTTTTTCTAAAATTGTATTGAATATCAACAAATTATAATTGTATATATTTATATGATACAGAATAATGTTATATGTATAAAATATGGAATGATTGGAAAAAGATAATTAGCATATATATCACCTCAATACTTATCATTATTTATTCTCCATATCTAACTAAAACATTGTACCCCTTGACAAACCTCTCTCCATCCGCCTCATCTCCCAACCTCTGGCAACTTCTCTGTTTCAATGAGTTGAATTGTTTTAACTCCCACCTAAAAGTGAGTACATGCAGCATTTGTCTTTCTGTGCCTACTTATTTAACTTAACATAATGCCCTCCAAATTCATCTATGTTATCACAAATGACAGACTTTCCCCTTCTTAAAGCCTGAGTATTCTAGCTTGAATCTATATGCAATTTTCTTTATCCACTCCATCATTTATGAAAACTTAGGTTGACTTCATAACTTAGCTATTGTGAAGAATGCTGCAATGAACAGGGGAGTGTAGATATCTCTTTGACATATTGGTTTCAAATCTTTTGGAACATGCCCAAAAGTGGGATTGCTGGGTTTTACAGTATTTTTATTTTTAACTTTCTGAGGAATCTTCATCAAGTTTTCTGTAATAGCTCTACTACTATACATTTCTACCAACAATGTACAAGTCTTCCCCTTTTCTTTTAACAACCCTGCTAACACTTATCTCTTATCTTTTTTATAATAGCCATCCTGATGAGTGTGAGGTGATATCTTATTAATTTATCTTTTCCTAAAGATTAGAGATGTTGATCATTTTTAAAACATATCATTGGGCATTTGTATGTCTTTTTTTGAGAAAGTCTATTCATGTTCTTTGCCCATTTTTTAATTGGGTTATTTGCTTTCTCACTATCAAATTGTTTTAATTCCTTTTATATTTTGGATATTAACCCATATTTGACTTATGACTGGCAAACATTTTCTCCCAGTTCATAGTTTGTCTCTTTACTCTGTTATTCGTTTCCTTTACTGTGCAAAAACCTTTTAGTTTGATGAATTTCAACTTGTCTATCTTTGCTTTTATTGCCTGAACATTCCAGATCAAATATAAAAATTAATTGTCCAGGCCAATTTCATGTAGATTTTTCCATTTTTTCCAGTAGTTTTACAATTTCAGGACTTACATTTAAGTCTTTAATCTATTTTGTTTATTTTTGTATATGATGTTAGATAAGGGTCTAATTTCATTTTTCTGCGTGTATGTGCAGTTTTCCTAACATCCTTTATTGAAGACATGTGCTTTTCCCAACTGTGTGTTATTGGCATCTTTGTGAAAAAAAATGACTGTAAATATGTGTTCACTTCTGGGATCTCTATTCTGTTCCACTCGTTGATGTGTCTATTTTTATGCCAGTGTCATGCGATTTAAATTACTATGGTTTTGTAACTAAGTTTGAAGTAATACAGTGTGATGCCTCTAACTAAAAAGAATCGGCCCCTTTATCATTAGGCAATGTCCTTTTTTATTCTTGATTGCTACACACACACACACACACACATACACACCCATATATACATAAGATATATATATATATATATATATAAGCATACTTAGTCCAATACATTGTTGCAATTATTATTTTGACCAGACTGCTATCTGTTATAATAATTAAAAATATAAAAATATAAATTTTTACCTTTACTCATTCCTTTTTTGATGCTCTTCTTTTCTTTTCTTAGATACAAGTTTTTTACCTATATTATTTTCCGTGTCTCCAAAGAACTCCTTTTTAACATTTCTTACAAGGCAGACCTACTGGCAACTAATTACATCAATTTTTTTCCTTGAAAAAGTCTATTTCTCCTTAACTTTTCAAGGATGGTTTCATAGGGTATAGAATTCTAGGTTAGTGTTTTCTTCTCTCAACACTTTAAATATTTCATTCCAAGTTTGATCCTCTAAAGGTAAAGTAGTTTTCCCTCTGGCTTCTTTCAGGACTTTTTTTATCTTTGATTTTCTGTATTTGAAAATGATATTCCTAGGTGTGATTTTTTTGGCATTTGTCCTTCTGGGTATTCTCTGAGCTTCATGGGTCTGTGGTTTGGTGTCTGTTATGAACTTAGAGAAATTCTCAGTCATTGTTGTTTTAAGTTATTCTATTTCTTTCTCTTTTCTACTTCTGGTATGCTTATTACCCATATGCTACAGCTATTGTAGTTGTTCCACAGCTGTTGGATATCCTATTCTTTTTTTTTTTCTTTCTGTCTTTCTTCTCTTGGCTTTTCAGTTTTGGAGATTTCTACTAATATATTCTCAAGCACAGCAAATCTTTCTTTAGTTGTGTCTAGTCTACTAATAAACCCATCAAAAGAATCCATCATTTTTATTACATTGTTTTGATCTCTAGCATTTCTTTATAATTCTTTGTTAAGATCTCCATCTCGGAGACAGGAACAAGATGGTGATGGCATAGATGAACTTGTGAGATTCTCCGAACGTGAGTTCCCAAAAAGACTCTTACTTCTCTTCCCCCATTCCCCAGCCTACCACAGCCACGCTGGTGCGAGGCCCGGGGACCTTTGGTCCCACGCAGAGCCAGATATTGCAGCCCCCTGCTGCTGCTGTTCCACTGCATACATGGGAGTCTTGGGTCCCAGCCCCCTCCCAGCTCCCTCCCTGGCTACATCGTCTCTAGCCCAGCACCCAGCACCAAGCTGCCGGTCACTCAGGGAGGCTCTGGGCGGCTGCCCCTCAGAGACACTGGTCCCATTCCTGGCTGAAGTACCCTGTGGGGGGCCCAGGGCCACTCTTGCCACTCACCGCCTGCCCTTTGGAGCTTTGGAGCTCTGGAACTCCGAGCCCACCCTGGCTGAGGCACTCAGCGCGAGACCCCAGGCTGAGAGACCCAGACAAGTGGAGAGAAACAGATCTGCATAAACTGCCTTGTCATTCTCCAGGCAGAGACTTCCATTGCCCCGCCCACCTATCAACATACTTTACCTCAGTTCCTAAGGCAATGGCATGAAACAGGAGACAAAGCCCCACCCCTTACGCTACAATGAAAAACAAAGGGGAGAAGCCAGAATCAGAGATCAGAGAAGTGACTTTAGTCTGATCGCTTATTTTGACTTATGATTTTATCATTGTAACTGTTGGTTTTGATCACATTTGTTGTTTGCCTTCTGACTTACACTGTTACTTGATTTTATTGGCCTGTCTCTGTGTAGCTATCAGTACTCTTTAGGGAATCTTTCTTAAGTGTCTTTCTTCATTTCTTCCCGGCGTTGTGTCTCTTTCTCATCTGATAGTTGGTATGTATATCTGTTTTCCCTCTCACTCTTCTCTCTAACTTCCTGTTGACCCCCCTTCCTCCATTATTTTCCTCTTTTATACCCCCCTTTTTAATCTAGGGACCAAAAGTACATACTGCTGAATGGACAGATTGTAAGGCAGAGGGAAATAGGTTCCAGTGTGCTCATACACCTGTTCATGGATGCTAGAACCAGCATACACATTCTGAACCACAACTTCCCTCTCAATTAAACCTCATACTGCAAAAAGTACAGATTGCAGCCTATGCTCCAACCTGAAAAGTGAACAAAGCCAGAAGACCCTCATAAGGAAGAACAGGATATTGCAGAAGAAAAATAAAGCAACCCCACCTTCCCTCAAAAACAGAATTAAAGAAGGGGAGGGAAAGGGGGAGAGAGAGAAAAATCTACACAAATGAAGAAAAACCAAAAGAAGAGTATGGGTCTCTCCAAGACCCCTGGGAGGGCACACACTGAGAAAACTGACTTTGGAATGCAAACAATGAAGAGCCCCCAGAATGAAGGGTCTCAAACTACAAACGTAGATATCAAGACAATAATGGAGAGATTAAAAAGAATTGAGGAGACACAAGAAGAAACTAGGAAGGAACTGATATCTGAGATAACAGTAATAAAGAATACTGTGAATAAAATAAATAACAAACTGATAAGCTAGGAAAGCAGAATTACCCAAGCAGAAGAATCTCAGAGCTTGAGGACCAAAATATAGAAATAACCCAAACTCTTAAAAACACAGAAAATAAGCTCAAAAAGACAGAAAAAAACCTTCAAGAGATGAGCGATTACCTCAAGAGGCCTACCCCAAGAGTAACTGGATTTCCTGAGGCAGAAAGAGAGACAGAGACCACACTGGAACAAACTTTCCATGAGATCATTCAAGAAAACTTCCTTATTTAATCAGTGATGCAAAAATTAAAACAAAGAGATTCAGAGAACTCATGCAAGACAACAAATGAGAAGACCAACTCCTAGACACATAATGATTTGCCTAAACAAAGTAGGCATAAAAGAAAAAATCTTAAAGGCAGCAAGAGAAAAAGGCCAGATCACCTATCATGGAAGACCAATCAGAATAGCAGCAGATATATCTACAGAAACCCTGCAGGCTAGAAGAGCTTGGAACCCTATCTTCAAAGTCCTAAAAGATAAACAATTTCAACCAAGAATAACCTACCTGGCCAAGCTAAGCTTCATCAGTGAGTGAGAAATTAAAATCTTTCCCAGATATCCAATCCCTAAGAACTTATGCTGCCACCAAACCATCTCTACATGAAACACTTAAGAAAGTACTAAACACAGAAGAAAAGGAAAAGAGAACAATGTTTTTCACAAGAGTACAGGGAAAAGAATAAAATATACATGAACCAACCCCAAAACCCAAAAAAAAAGACAAAAAAAAAAACAACCAAGTGGGAGAACAACAACTCTATAAGAACTCTATGATAGGGACGAACTCTCACATTTCAATAATTAGCCTGAATGTGAATAGACTAAACGAACCACTGAAAAGACATAGAATGGCAAAATGGATAAAATATCACCAGGCAACAATATACTGCCTTCAAGAGAGCCAACTCACTAGAAAGGACATACACAGACTCAAAGTAAGAGAATGGGAAACAAATTTTCATGTGAATGGAACACAAAAGAAAGGAGGAGTTGTGATCCTAATTTCAGACAAAATACCATTTAAGCTATCAAAAATTAAAAAAGATACAGAGGGCTACTACATAATGATAAATATTCACTCCATCAACAAGAAATATCTATCCTAAACATATATGCACTCAACATAGGTGCGCCAACTTTCATAAAGCAACTTCTAGGAAAACTAAAGAAAGATATTGACTCTAACACCATCATAACTGGGGACTTTAATACTCCACTCACAACCCTAGACAGATTATTGGGACAAAAAATCAGTAAGGAGATCTGGAACCTCAATAAGACTCTGGACCAAATGGACTTAATTGATGTCTACAGAACACTTCAGTCAAAGACCACAGAATACACATTCTACTCATCACCACATGGAACATATTCTAAGATCGACCACATAATTGGACATAAATCAAGCATAAGCAAATTTAAAAGGACTGAAATTCTACCATGCACCTTCTCGGACCACAGTGGAGTAAACATAAACATTGACAACAACAAGGTCCCCCCAAAACCCACAAAGACATGGACACTAAACAGCATGATGCTAAACAACTCCTGGGTCAATGATGAAATCAAAACAGAGATCAAAAGATACCCGGAAACAAATTAAAATGAAGAAACATCTTACCAAAATCTCTGGGACACTTTGAAAGCTGTAGTAAGAGGGGAATTTATATCCCTACAAACATACATGAAGAAAATGGAAGGAACACAAATTAACAGCCTAGCAAGCCAACTAAGGAAGCTGGAAAAGCAAGACCACAAAAACCCTAATTTCAGCAGAAGAATCCAGATCACCAAAATAAAAGCCCAAATCCAGGACATAGAAGACAAAAAAATCAATGAAACAAAAAGCTGGTTCTTCGAAAGGATAAACAAGATCAATGGTCCCCTAGCAAGACTGACCAAGAAAAAATGAGAAAAAGAAAAACAAAAACAAATAAGCACAATCAGAAACACATAAGATGAAGTCACATCTGACCCTGAAGAAATACAAAAGATCATTAGAGACTACTATGTACAGTTGTATGGAAACAAACTTGAAAACCTTAAGGA
This sequence comes from Carlito syrichta, assembly GCF_000164805.1. Taxonomy (NCBI): domain Eukaryota; kingdom Metazoa; phylum Chordata; class Mammalia; order Primates; family Tarsiidae; genus Carlito; species Carlito syrichta. Next base: position 655,290 of record NW_007246108.1, on the reverse strand, counting down.
AATGGAGGACTTTCTGACATCACACAACCTACCTAGGTTGGAACAAGAAGAAATTGAGACCTTAAATAGACCAATAACAATCAAGGAAATCGACTACATAATAAGAAAACTACCTACAAAAAAAAAGCCCTGGTCCAGAATTCTACAAAACATTTAAGGAGGAGCTGATACCAATCCTACTGAAGGTATTCCAGTCAATCGAAAAAGATGGAACTCTCCCCAGATCATTTTACGAAGCCAACATCACATTGATACCCAAGTCAGGTAAAGATCCAACAAAGAAAGAGAACTTCAGGCCAATATCTTTGATGAACATGGATGCTAAAATTCTCAACAAGATCCTAGTGAACCAGATTCAACAACACATCTCAAAAATCATCCATCATGACCAAGTAGGCTTCATCCCTGGGATCCAAGGCTGG
>NW_007246108.1:653971-654765 GCF_000164805.1 Carlito syrichta | reverse complement strand
CAGCCAGCATACTCCTAAATGGACAAAAACTGGAACCAATTCCCCTGAAAACTGGAACTAGACAAGGATGCCCACTCTCTCCCCTCCTGTTCAACATAGTATTGGAAGTCCTGGCTAAAGCAATCAGAGAAGAGGAGGCAATCAGAGGTATTCAAATAGGAAAAGAGGAAGTCAAGTTATCTCTCTATGCAGATGATATGATGGTGTACCTTGAAAACCCAAGAGAATCTGTCAAAGGCCTCCTTACATTGATAAAAGCCTTTGGCAAAATCTCAGGATACAAAATAAATGTACAAAAGACAATCGCATTTCTCTACACCAATAATAAACAAACAGAAACCCAAATAAAAAACACAGTTCCATTCACAATAGCCACAAAAAAAATGAAATACCTTGGCATCTTCCTAACCAGAGACGTGAAAGACCTTTACAATGAAAATTACAAAACACTGCTCAAAGAAATCAAAGCTGACATGAACAAGTGGAAAAATATCCCATGCTCATGGATCGGAAGAATCAACATTGTGAAGATGTCCATCTTACCTAAGGCAATCTACAAATTCAATGCAATACCCATTAAATTACCAACAACATTCTTCTCAGACCTAGAAAAAACAACACAGGAATTCATATGGAAACACAAACGTCCAAGAATAGCCAGAACAATCCTCAGCAAAAAAAACAAAGCAGGTGGTATCACAATACCAGATTTCAAACTTTACTATAAAGCTACATCATCAAACAGCTTGGTATTGGTACAGGAACAGGCATATAGATCAATGGAACAGATTTGA
>NW_007246108.1:622809-653805 GCF_000164805.1 Carlito syrichta | reverse complement strand
CCCCCACCACCTACCAATGGGGAGAGGAGCACCTATTCAGTAAATGGTGCTGGGAAAATTGGCTGACCACATGCAGAAGATTGAAACAGGACCCCTATCTATCCCCATGCACAAAGGTTAACTCCAAATGGATCAGAGACCTAAATGTAAAACCTCAAACCATAAGAACCTTAGAAAAGGAAGGAAATACTCTCATGGAAATCGGAACTGGCATCCAATTCCTGTACAAAACCCGAAACCCACAGGACTTAAGAGAGAAGATAGACAAATGGGACCTTATTAAACTGACAAGCTTCTACAAAGCCAAAGAAACCATCAAGAGAGCAGGGAGACAGCCTACAGACTGGGAAAAAGTATTTGCCAACACCAGGTCTGACAAAGGTTTAACATCCTGGATCTACGAGGAACTCAAACCTGCTGAAGAAAAGAAAATAACAAACAACCCCATTAAAGATATGAACAGACACTTCACAAAGGAAGACATTCGAGCAGCCAACAGACACATGAAGAAATGTTCAACCTCACTAATCATCAGGGAGATGCAAATCAAAACCATACTGAGATACCACCTAACTCCAGTCAGAATGGCAATTATCAACAACTCAAAAAAATAACAGCTGCTGGAGAGGGTATGGTGAAAAGGGAACACTTCTACACTGTTGGTGGGAGTGTGAACTAGTGCAACCTCTGTGGAAAGCAGTGTGGCGATTCCTAAAAGCTCTAAATATCAACCTCCCATATGACCCCACAATCCCCCTACTGGGAATATATCCTGAAGAACTCAAATCACTCTATAAAAAAGATACCTGCACACGTATCTTTATCGCAGCATTGTTCACAATAGCAAGAACCTGGAAACAACCATGCTGCCCATCAAAAGAGGACTGGATTTAAAAAATGTGGTACATGTACACGATGGAATACTATGCAACCATAAATAAGAACAAAATCATGAATTTTGCAGCAACCTGGATGGAACTAGAGTCTATAATACTGAGTGACCTCTCACAGAAACAAAGATCCGAATATCACATGTTTTCACTCTTATAATGGACCTTGAACATCCAATGTAATACTATAAGAAAATGACTGACGGTACTGGGAAACTATGGGGCAGGGAGGGAGATGGGATTAACAGTAGCAAATATCTGTCTGGGGACGGGAAAACACCTCTTATCAACAGGGTGCCTGAATGAAACGTAATTATATACCTAACCCTTAACTTTACCCCACAACATCATAATAAAAAATATTGATTAAAAAAAAAAATCTCCATCTCTTCATTTACATTGCTCATTTGTTCTTGCATATTGTCTGGTTTTATCTATTAGAACACTTAATATATTAATAATACTGTTTTAAATTTCCTGTTTGACATTTTTAACAGTCCTGCCTTGTCTGGTGTTTAAAAAAATTTTAACTTTTAATTTTAGATTCGGGGTACACATGTGTATTTGTTACATGGACATACTGTGTAGTGGCGGGGATGGCGTCTCATGTGGCCCGTTCCCTAGATAGTGAAGAGTGTAGTCCATAGGTGGTTTCTGAACCCTATCCCCCTCTACGCTCCCCTTTATTTGTGTCCCTAGTGTCTATTATTTTCATCTTTGTGACCGTTTAGCTCCCACATATGAGTGAGAATATGTGGTGTTTGGTTTTCTGTTTCTGGGTCCGTTTTCTTAGGATGATGATCTCCAGCTCCATCCATATTGCTGCAAAGGACGTGATTTCACCCTTTTTTATTGTGTAGTATTACATGGTGTATAGGTACTACATTTTCATTATCCATTGATTAGTTGATGGGCATTTAGGTTGATTCTACATCTTTGCAATTGTTTTATTTGTGTTGCAAAGAACATACATGTTCAGGTATTTTTTAAAAATTATTATTCAACAACCTCTGTTCCTTAGGGTAGATACCTAATAGTGGGGTTTTGGGATCAAATTGTAGATCGATTTTTGTTAAGTAATCTCCATACTATGTTCAATAGTGGTTGTACTCATTTACATTCCCACCAACAATGTATAAATATTCCCCTTTTCCACATTCACACTAGCATCTATGATCTTTTGATTTTTTTAAATAATGGCCATTCTGACAGGTGTGAGGTGGTATCTCAATGTGGTTTTAATTTGCATTTCCCTGATGATGAGTAATGCTGAACTTTTTTTTTAGATGTTTGTTGACCATTTGTTTATCTTCTTTTGAGAGATGTCTGTTCACATCACTTGCCCATTTTTTAATGGGGTTTTTGCTTTTTTCTGACTGATTTGACTTATTTGCTGATTATTCATATTAGTCCTTTGTCAGATGCACAGTTTTCAAGTGTCTTCTCCAATTCTGTATGTTGACTATTTGCTCTGTTGATTATTCTTTTGCTGTGCAGAAGCTTTTTAGTTTAATTAAGCTCCACTTAGTTGTTTTTGTTTACGTTGCATTTGCGTTTGGGGTTTTAGCCATAAATTATTTGTCTAGGCTGATGTCCATAAGAGTTTTTCTAGGTTTTCTTCTAGGATTTTTATGACTTTGGGTCTGACATTTAAGTCTTTAATCCATTTTAAGTCAATTTTTATATATGGGTCAAGTTTTATGTAGGGATCAAGTTTCATTTTCCTACATATAGCTATCCAATTTTTCCAGCATCATTTAATGAATAGGGAGTCCTTTCCCTGTATGTTTTTTTCTGCTTTGTCAAAGATCAGTTGGTTGTATGTATTTGGTTTATTTCTGAATTATCTATTCTGTTCCCTCGGTCCATGTGTACTCTCTTGTACCAGGTTCATGCTGTTTTGGTAACTACAGCCTTGTAGTATAATTTGAAGTCAGATAATGTGATGCCTCCAGCTTTGTTCTTTTTGCTTAGGATTGTTTTAACTGTTATAGCTCTTTCTTGGTTCCATATGAATTTTAGTATTGTTTTTTGAAATTCTGTGAGAAATGACATTGATAGTTTGCTAGAGATTGCATTGAATCTGTAGATTACTTTGGGTAACATGGTCATTTTAATAATGTTGATTCTTCCAACCCGTGAGCATGGGACTCTTCTCCATTTGTTTGTGTCCTCTGCAATTTGTTTCATCATAGTTTTGTAGTTCACCTTATAGAGTACTTTCACCACCCTGGCTAAATAAATCCTAGGTATTCTAGCTTTTTGTCTGCTGATGTAAATGGAATTGAGTTCTTGATTTGTTTCTCAGTTTGATGCTATTGGTGTATAGCAGGGCTATTGATTTATGTGTGCTGATTTTGTATCCTGAAATTTTACCAAATTCATTTATCAAGTCCAGGAGTCTTTTGTAGGAGTCTTTAGGGTTCTCTAAAGATAGTTTGATAGTTTGATATCTTCTTTTCCAATTCAGGCACCCTTTATTTCTTTGTCTTGCCTGATTGCTTTGGCTAAGAATTCCACGACTGTGTTGAATAGCAGTAGTGAAAGTGAGCATCCTTGCTTTGTTCCAGATCTGAGGGGGGAATGTGTTCAACTTTTCTCCATTTAGGATGGCATTGGCTGTGGATTTGTCAACTACAGCTTTTATTACTTTTATAATGTTCCCTCTATGCCTATTTTGCTGAGGGTTTTTATCATGAAGGGATGCAGGATTTTATCAAATGCTTTTTCTGCATCAGTTTAAGTAATCATACGGTTTTAGTTTTTATTTCTGTTTACATCATGGATCATGCTTTTTGACTTGCATATATTAAACCACCCTTGTATCCTTGGGATAAGATCCGCTTGGTTGTGGTATATGATTTTTTGTATATGCTGTTGAATTAAGTTTGCTAATATTTTTGTTGAGGATTTTTACATCAATGTTCATAAAGGGATAATAGCCAGTAGTTTTCTTTTTGCTGTTGTTGTATCTTTTACTGAATTTGGTATCAGGGTAATATTGGCCTTGTAGAATGAGTTAGGGAGGATTTCCTCCTCTTCAACTTTGTGGAATAGCTTCAGTAAAATTAGTACCAGTTCTTATTTGAAGGTCTGAGAGAATTTAGCTGTGAATCCATCAAGTCCTGGACTTTTTTTATTGGGAGACTTTTAATTACTGTTTCAATCAAATTACTCATTATTGGTCTGTTTAGGGTTTCTATTTCTTCCTGATTCAAGGTTGGGTGGTTGTATGTTTCCAGTAATTTATCTATTTCCTCTAGATTGTCTTGTTTGTTTGCATAAAGGTGTTCATAATAGTCTTGGATGATCTTTTGAATTTCCATTGTATTAGTTGTTGTTGTTTTTTTTTTTTTGAGTTGGAGTCTCACTCTGTTGCCCAGACTGGAGTGCAGTGGCTGCTCCCGGCCACCGCAGCCTCAACCTGCTGGGCTCCGGCGATCCTTCTGCCTCCGCCTTCCGAGTAGCCAGAATTAAAGGCGCACACTACCATGCCAGGCTAATTTTTTGACTTATTGTAGAGATGAGGTCTCGCCTACCCAGGCAGGTCTCGAACCCGTGGGCTCAGGCAATCCACTTACCTCAGCCTCTCAAAGTCATGGAATTACAGGCTGAGCCACCGAGCCCGGCTCATTGTATCAGTTGTAATATCTCCTTTTTCATTTCAGATTGAGCTAATTTGCTTCTCTCTTCATTTCTTAATTAAACTAGCTAGTATTCTTCAATTTTGTTTATCTTTTCAATGAACCAACTTATTATATCATTGATCCTTTGTATTGTTTTTTTAATTTCAGTTTTATTTGGTTCTGTGCTGATCTTCATTATGTCTTTTCTTCTGCTAGCTTTGGGTTTGGTTTGTTCATGTTTTTCTAGTTCCTTGAGGTGTGATGCTAGGTTGCTAATAAGTGATCTTTCAGTCTTATTAATACAGGCCTTAAGTGCTATCAGTTTTCCTCTGAGCACATCTTTGGTTGTGTCCTAGAGGTTTTGGTAACTTGTTTCATGGTTGTCATTCATTTCAGGAAATTTTAAATTTCCATCTTGATTTCATTGTTGACCCAAGGATCATTCAGGAGAAAATTTTTTAACTTCCATGTCTTTGTTTGGTTTTGTAAGTTCTTCTTGGACCTAATTTCTAGTTTTTTTCCACTATGGTCTGTGACAGTGCTTTTTATTTTTTTGAATTAATTGAGACTTGACTTGTGGCATATCATATGGTCTATCTTGGAGAATGTTCCATGTGCTGATGAAAAATTGTATATTGTGTAGTTTTGGGATAGAATGTTCTGTAGATGTCTATTAGTTCAATGTCCTCTAGAGTCCTATTTAACTCCAATGTTTCTTTGTTATTTTCTGCCTTGATGATCTGTATTGCTGTCAGTGATGTATTGAAGTCTCCCCCTGTTATTGTATTGCTATCTATCTCTTTTTGTAGGTCTATTAGAATTTGTTTAACAAAGTTGGGGGAAAGGTGATGAAGCCTGCAAGCATGTACTCTTAGTTGCCCCAGTGGGGATTAGGAGATCCCAGGTCACTGGGATAAGTAATGCTGTTGTGCAGAGAAAGCCTAGAAGAATTTCCAAGGGGAGTGACAGGTTGCTATGGCACATACCCCACCCAGCTCCCTCCTTGGCCTCAGGCAATCTTGATCTGAATGTCAAGGTGCAGCTGGCCTCAAGGCCTCAGGTGTCCTCAGGCAATCCACCCAGCCAGAAACTGTCTATAGCTGTGGAGTTTGCCCTTGGGGTCTGTTCCCTCCCAAGCAGGCTGGAGAGCAGCCACTCTACCCTGCAAGGGTGGAGTTACTGGGAAATGGTGGCTGGTACTCTCTAGGCTATTTTTCTGCAGCTGTGAGGAAGGGGTTTACCCATGAGGGGCTGGAGTCCCATGAGGCCCAGGAATCCCTGCCAATTTACAGCAGGAGCCCAGAAACCTTAACGCCTTATCACTGACCCTCCCACTGCGTCTGGAGGCTGTGGTGGACTGTGCTGTGCAGGAGTGAGTCCTGCCAGTTCTAGCCCAGGTTGATGGATTTTTTCCTTCTTTGCTCTGTGTGGTTATTATCTCTCATTTGGAGACTTATGGAGTTTGCTGCTGGGTCCACTCCTCTCTGGGTTCTGAGGTTCATTCTGTAGGAGAAATTCAATCTAGCTGCTGCGTATCGGACATTTTAATCCCTCCCAAGTCTGATTCTGATGCCTTCTCTGTCTCTTCAAATTGTATTTTTTTTTCCTTTTAGTATGCCTTGTAATTTCTTTTTAACATCTGGACATGATGTACTGGCTAAAAAGAACTGTGGTAAATAGGTCTTTAGTAATGTGGTGGTAAGGTCTGGGGGCAAGGGAAGTGTTCTATAGTTCTATGATTAGATCTTGGTTTTTCAGTAAACCTATTCTTCTAAACTGTGAACTTTACAAAAGTTTCTCAGATTTTTTTCTCCCTACTTAGGAGAGACAGGATGGCTAAAGAGGGCTGGAGATGGGTATTTTCGTTCTCTTGTGAGGAAAGCTAGAGTTTGCTGGAGTTGGGTATTTTTCTTCCCCCGGTTCAGTTAGGATCTGATAAAACCCTATCAGGTTGGGCTGTGGTTAACTAGTTCCTTCTGAGGTCAGACTTTTGTAAGAAGAAAAAACTGCCTTGGTGTGTTTCAAAATGATTTATTTTCCCTTCCCTGCTAGAATCACAAGAAGCTCTTTCTCTGGCATTTACTATGAGAACCTAGTTGAGTTCCCTGAGGTAAAACAAAAGCATGACCCCTCTCATTCCTGGGTCTCCCAGAAGTTTTTGCCTCTCAGATTTGCTGCACTTAGCATTCAGCAGTTCATCATTTATAGTTCAGGTTTTCTTACCCCAGCATTTGTTTCCAAGGTGGTTTCTGCTCACATATGTTACAACTGTCTGTATCTCTCCATCTGTCTCTCCAACTTTAAGGATGGCAATTTGCCCTGTGAACTCTCTTATAGATTTAAGAGAATTGTTGATTGTTTAGTTTGCTCAGCTTTGTACTCATTAGGATAGAGCGAGGGATCCCAAATCCAGGGCAGTGGACTGTTGAAGACCAGGCCCCACAGCAGGAGGTGAGCAGCAGTTGAGCTGAGCTCTGTCTCCTGTCAGATCAGCAGTGGCATTAGATTCTCGTAAGAGCATGAACCATATTGCGAATTGCCCATGGGAGGGATTTAGGCTTCCTGCTCCTTAGCTCCTTAGAAGAACCTAATGCCTGCTGACCCCTGCCCCCCATATCTGTGGAAAAATTGACTCCCACAAAACCTGTCTCTGATGCCAACATGGTTGGGGACCATTGGGATAAATTATTGACTTCCAAGCTCCTTATATGCAGAACCATGACTTGCTTCTAATAAACAGAAAACAAAGTAATAGGATGTCATTTCTCTGATAAGGGTACAAAATACTATTGCTTTCATCTTGCTACATCTTCTCTCTTTTGTTGACCTTCTTTTTTGCACTCTTACCCTCTTGCTTGCTCTAGGAACCAAGATTTGTGAGATGCTCTATAGAGGAGCCCATGTGGCAAGAAGTTGAAGGAGACCTCTGGCCAACAACCTGTGAGGGTCTGAAACCTTGGATCAATAGTCTAGAATGAACTGAATCCTTCTGGCAGCTAGTCAAGTTAGCTAGGTAGGGAGGACCCAGTCAAGTCTTAAGATAACTGCAGTCTTGTGAGAGACCCCAGTGTTAGAGGACTTGGCTGAGCCATGCCCGCCAGGAATTCTGACCCACAGGAACTGTGAGATAATAAAAGTTGCTATTTTTGTCCACTGAGGTTCGGAGACATTTGTCAAGCAACAATAAACAACTAGTGCACAACTGTAAGGAATACATCTTAATACAGTTTCTCCAGAGGTCAAACCTCGTTAAGAAGTGTTGAGTGCTTCCATTTATTTCAAAATGATTTTTGTGACCTAGCATGCACAGGAACACATGTAGACACCTATACATACATTTATAGAGCTTCATAAAACAGCACTTAGTCTCCCTATATAAAAAACTCGGATATTTTCTATTCTATTATTTTTTTTAAATAGTGGTAGGAAGCTGGACTTGGCGGCTCAGCCTGTAATCCCGCACCTTTGGGAGGCTGAGGTGAGTGGATTGCCTGAACCCGTGGGTTCGAGACCCCCCTGGGCAACTTGGCAAGACCTCATCTCTACAATAAATCAAAAAAATTAGCTGGGCATGGTGGCGTGTGCCTGTAGTTCCAGCTACTTGGAAGGCTGAGACAGAAGGATCGCCGGAGTCCAGCAGGTTGAGGCTGTGGTGGCCAGGAGTGGCCACTGCATTCCAGTCTGGGTGACAGAGTGAGACTCCAACTCAAATAAAAAATAAATAAATAAAAAATAGTGGTAGGGATACTAATTTGATATGATGACTCATAAATAAGATGTGACAAGTAAGTTTGGAAGCAATGACTAAGAATATAATCCCTACGATAAATTTCTTGGGCTTGTAACTCAGGTCTATCACTTAGTAGTTAGGTAGCTCTAATAAAAACAAAAGCTATTAGTGAGTTAGTTTCCAAATCAATAAAGTGAGGAAAATAATAGAATATAGGATAACTTGGAGGATTAAATCAGATAATAGGTGCAAGGCATTTAGTACAGAACTTTGCATATAGAAAAGGCTATTTATAGATAATAATTTTTATTTTAACAAATTTTAAAAATATGTTCACTTACTCTTACATCAGAATTGGTAATTCTATCCATTCCATAATATTGAGAACAATAATTAAGAACAATTATTATAGTACCTTTTGCAGTCTATTATCTATTTTCTTTTCTTTTTTTTTTTGAGTTGGAGTCTCACTCTGTTCCCCAGGCTGGAGTGCAGTAGCACGCTCATGACCACTGCAGTCTTGACCTGCTGGGGTCAGGAGATTCTTCCGTCTCAGCCTTCCAAGTAGCTGAGACTACAGGTACATGCCACCAAACCAAGCTAAATTTTTGATTTATTGTAGAGACAAGGTCTTGCCAAGTTGCCCAGGCTGGTCCCAAACCCCTGGGCTCAGGCAAGCCTCTTGCCTCGGTCTCCCAAAGTACTGGGATTATAGGCACACCCAGCCTATTATTCTCTTTTCTACTCCTATACCATTCATACTAAATTATGAGCTCCTTGAGATTAAGTATTTTTCCTAATTATTCTTTGTCTCTTTAATACATAGCATAATTATTGACATAGAATAGGCATTCAATAACTGTTGAATGAATAAATAAATTATAATTGAAAGAGTAAATGGTCACCATAACAAGATAGCCCATTTAGTTTTTAACACCTGCAATTATTAGAAAGTCATACTTTTAGCAAGTCAAAAATATGTTTTCCATGTGCTTTGTTTTATGTTAAAGTAGGCTTATTGTAAGTTTATTTTCTCCCTCATGACAATTCTTCTATATTTTTTGTCTTCATTCTCATGTAGAAAAACTTAGATCGGAGTATAGAATTTATTATTCCAAATCATCTGAGTGAAAGCCCCAGATTTTCCAATCATTCCTGATTGCCATCTCCATCATCCTCCATAGATGTGTCATACTTTGCTGTCACACCCATTAAAATTTGGTATCCAGTTTAGAACACATGATGGCAGGCAAATAAATATGGCATATAGCTCTCATTGTCCTAATCTTACAAGTCTGCCAATGTGTTTCCAAATTATTCTGATTTTTTTTCTTGTTAATACTATAATAACCATTCTTACAAAATATCCATTTTCTGTGTACTAAATTTTAAAATGGAGGTTTGCATTTTAACTTATAATCATTTTTATTAAATATTTGGTCAGGCAGTTTACATTCTTTAGAAACCTTTTAGTCTTCTAACTTTCTTATACTGAATTAACCTTGTTTTTCAGGTTATATCATTTAAAAATGTAATAAGCATGACTTCTGTGCTACATTAACCTAACTGATAATCTTGCTAGACAGGATAGGGCAAAGTAATGTCTCTAGACACTACACTGTAAGTTGGTATCTCTCCCCATTAATCAATACTCTGGCTAGAATTTAATCAGTGACATATTATCCTATATATAATTATATCATTTATGTTCAAAAAGTCATTATGACAATCTATGTCAATTGCTTTGATTTAATGCAGATATTTAAGACATTACCATAGAACAACCTTTTTCTTTTCTTTTTTTTTTAAACCTGTTATCAGGCTATTAAGAAGCAAATGAGTTTTCTTTGGCATGATTCATTCTTAGTAAACTTATACTGGATTCTAGGCATTACCTTTTATGAGAGTCTGAAAACAATTTATAATGCATACTGAAATATTAAAGAGTATCAAAATTAAAGCTCAAGGGTCTGTATTTCGGGGAACAATTTTGTTCATTTGTTAATATGAACAGATTATTAACACTTCATTTGTTAATATGAAATATATTCAGACAACAACTTTCATTTTCAGCAATGATAGAATTATTTTGTAGCAGAACAATACTTCTGCCAAGAACAACTCAAAAAACATTTCACACACACACACACACACACACACACACACACACACACACGCACACACACATACACACACACGCACACACACATACACACACACACACTATATAAATAACCTGCAGGCATTAAAGGCAATCAAGACTTAAGGAAAAGAGAAAAGAAAACAGAAAAGAGGTAAGCACAAAGAGGTAAGATAAGTCTGCAAGCAGCACACATCTCTTCTTCAGGACATTTGCCAATTACTGACAGGGCAAAATGTCAAGAATTGTAACAGAAGGTCAGCACTGAAATGGAAAAAAGTCATCAGAGTTTTGGGCAATTTCCCAGGGCTACAGAGGGGTGGGGGTGAAATGGAGTTCTAAGGTGCCAAGGAATTCAGAATTTGAAGGGCAAAGATTTAAGGCAAGAAAGGAGATGCAGAAAATTTAGCTTAAAGTTGGCAGCTTTCTTAAAGCAGAAGAGAAGTTTCAGCAGTCTTTAAGGGGTAAATAAAAAAAGAAGTTGTTTAGGATTTGGCAAGGTAAAACTTTCAGCAGTAACCTGTAGGGCAGACAAACTTTTTTGTAAACTCTTTTACAGTTTTATAAACTGCAACTTAACTTTGAGTCAGGTCGGTCCCAAATTGGATGAAGTTATCCTGTTTCCACTCTCTCTGTCTACTTAATGATAATGTGAATACTCTCTGCCAAAAGATAACATTATTACGAGCTTCTTAAATTTTTATATAAAATGTCCAGAATTTAATTTAAAAATTTCCAAACACACATAAAAACAGAACAAGAAAAAAAAAAAAGCAATAGAAATAATTTATAGATGACTCAGTTATTGGAATTATAAGAAACAAACTTTAAAGTAATTTTAAGTAACATATTCAAGAAAATAATTAAACGATAGAAAATTTTACTAAATAATATGGAATTTATTTGTTTAAAGAATCACATGAAGTTTCTAGAATTTAAAAATGAAAAAATTGAAATTAAGAATTCAATAGATGAATCTAATATCACATTTAATGCAACGGAATAGATGCTTAGTATATTGGAATATAAATTAGTAAAATGTGGCCAGGCTCTGTGGCTCAGCCTGTAATCCCACGCTTTGGGAGACCGCGGTGAGTGAATTGCCTGACCCCACGGGTTCGGGACTCGCCTGGGTAACTTGGCGAGACCTCATCTCTACGATAAGTCAAAAAATTAGCCGGGTGTGGTAGTGCGCGCCTGTAGTTACAGCTACTTGGAAGGCTGAGGCGAAAGGATCACTGGAGCCCAGCCGGGCGAGGCTGCAGTGGCCGGGAGAGCGGCCACTGCACTCCAGTCTGGGTGACAGAAGAGACTCCAACTCAAAAATAAATAAATAAATAAATAAATAAATAAATAAATAAATAAATAAATTAGTAAAATGTATTTAACTAAAGCACAGAACAAAAAGGATGAAAATTGGAACAAAAAGCATAAAATACATACGGAATATGACAAAAAGATCTCATATGTAAAATTGGTGACCACATATAGTCAAAAAGATCTTGATGACAAAGATTAGACCTAGAAAACTTATACAAACAAATATTAAGACATTAAAAATTATGGTCGTTAAGACGATGTACTATTCATGCAAGGAAAGATAAATACACAAATGGAATAGAAAAGAAAGTCATCTATCATGCAATTTATTTTATTTTATAATAAAGATAACACTTTATTAGTGCAGCAGGTTGTGGGATTTTTTTTTTTTTTAAATGAATGAATGGTGTAACATCAGATAGGTTTTCTGAAGCCCAAAATGGCTGCATAGAGAAAAGATAAACACCTCACCTTCATTCTACCCAGGCAGTATCTGTTTGGACCCAGGAGAAACTTCTTCCTATGGGAAAAAGGTAAGCAAGAAAACCCCAACAACCCCTATCACCACCATGAAAACCTGCAGTCTTTGCCACTGGAGATTCCTCCAATCCTCACAGGTCCTGAGGTATGTCCCTCCCTCCCTAGCAGTTTCCCTCAATTGCCAATTCCATCTCCCTCCCCTGACAGTTTCCCACTACTGCTGATCCCTTTCTTACAGTATTAACATTATTTCTTGATTAAAAACTCTCAATAGTTTAGAGTTAAAAGTAAAGTTCCTCAAAAAATAATGACTATGTATTAAAAAAAAAAAAAAAAACCTCTACAGCTAAATATTGAAATACTGGAGAAATACTGAAAACTTTTCCACTAAGATTCTCATACAAGGCAAGGATGTTCACTCTCACCACTACTATAACTTGTTAATGAAAGGAATTAGACAAGAAAAAGAATTAAAATGATCCAAATTTGAAAAGAAGAATTTGAATGATTTCTGTTTGCAGATGACATCATCCTATATGTAGAAAACTCCAGAGTCCATTAAAAACTTATAATTCATAAATGAATTTAGTAATGTTTTAGGACAAAGTAATTAACATACAAAATCAGTAGCATTTCTATACATAAATAACCACCTGCTGAAAAAGAAATTAAAAAAAAAATCCCATTTGCAGTAGCATCAGAAAAAAAATTACTTAGGGAATAAACTTAACCAAGGAGGTGAAGATCTGTTATACTAAAAACTTTAAAATATTGATGAAGAAAATTGAAGAGGACACAAATAAATGGAAATATATTTCTTGCTATTAGATCTGAAGAAATAATATATTAAAATGTTCAAACTACCCAAAGCAATATACCGATTCAACACAATCCCTATCAGAATTTCAGTAGAATTCTTCATAGAATGAGAAAAAAACAGTTTTAACATTTGTATGAAACCACAACAGAACTTGAATAGTCAAAGTCATTTTAAGATAAAACATTGAAGGTATACTTTCTGATTTGAAATTATATTACAAAGTATAGTAATAAAAACAGTATGGTACTAGCATCAAAACAGACACATAGATCAATAGGACTTCATAGAGAGTCTCCAAATAAATCTAAACATATATAGTCAACTAATTTTCCACAGAAGCATCATGAAAACAAAATGAAGAAAACATAATCTCTTCAGTAACGAATGCTAAGAAAACTGAATTTCTGCATGCAAAAGAATAAAATTAAACTTATTTTATACCAGATACAAAAACAAAATGGGTAAAAGACCTAAACACAAAGCCTGAAAACTTAAAACTTCTAGAAAAAAAAATGAGAAAATTCTTGGACATGGGCTGTGGCATTACATTTTTTAATATCACACCAAAAGCTTAGGCCACAAAAGCAAACGTAAATAAGTGGAACTACGTCAAACTAAAAACCTGCATAGCAGAGGAAACAATCAACAAAGTGAAATGGTGACTGGAAAAAAATATTTGCAACAACTTATCTGATAAGGTGTTAATATCCAAAATTTGTAAAGAACACATACAACTCAATAGCAGAAAAACAAAAAACTTGATTAAAAAATAGACAAAGGAAATGAATTTCCATTTCTCAAAAGAAGACATGGAATAGCCAGTAGGTATGTGAAAAGATGCTTACATCATTAATCATCAAGGAAATCCTGAGTATATATCCAAAAAACTGAAATCATTCCATCATAAAGATACCTGCACTTCCATGTTCATTACAGCTTATTCACAACAACCAACCTATGGCAACAACCTAAGTGTTCATTGATGGACAAAGAAACTGTGATATATATGTCACATTACTTTTGTCATGTAATGTGTAAAACTTTCACAGCTTCCAGGAATTAGGACATGGACATCTTTGGGAAGACATTACTCTATGACATGATACTAAGGAGTAATTCCTAAACTAAATAGTATTTTCTAATTGAATTTGCTTCCCTAACAGGAAAGCTCTAAGAATAGGGTAGATAAAAGTGATGTAATTCTTTTCAAAATACATCATCACATTTTACATACAAATATATATGTGTCTATATACATACATATATAGTGGAATACCATGTAGCCTTTAAAAAGGATGTGCAAATATTGTTAACTGAAATAAGCCGACACAAAATAGTGCACACTATATGTTGCTTATTATGCAAATTTGGAAAGTAGGAAAAACTAACCTATGATACTGGAAGTCCAGATGGGTTTCTTTTAGGGAACCAGTAAATGTATGGAGGCAGAAGGGGCACTTCAGGGTGATTATGATCTATTTCTTGATCTAGATAGCAGTTACATGGATGTATTCACTTAATGTAAATTTATTAAGTTGTTTATTTTGTATACTTTTATGTATGCATTTTATATTTCCTTAAAATATTTGCTTAAAAATTTATTCCAATATCGCTTACTCTTTGTCTTAAAGCTACATTGCATTTCACATGGAAGACATGCAGAACAACATTGGAAATATTGCCAGAACTATTTAATAGACTTCAGTAAGATCTAATCTCCTGTCTGTTGGGTGAAATATAAACTCCTAAAAATAAATGAATTATTTAATTAAGTCTAAACGTTTTCATTATGTGTATATTTTGTTCCTGGTATAGTGCTAGGAACTGAGTATATAACAAATAAGTCATGCACTGAAAAATAATGCCTGTTTTGAAACACAAAGCTCATATATTTTTGTTTACTACCGCTTCTATAACAAATTAGCACAAACTTAGTGGCTTTAAACCATACACTTGTATCACCTTATAGTTTTAGGAATCAGTAGTTCAAAATGCATCTTACTGAGCTAAAAATCATAATGTTATCAAGACAGTGTTCCTTTTAAATCTCTAGGATTCTCCAAATATTTTTTCCTTGACTTTTCCAGCCTCTAGAGACTGCCTGAATTTCCTAATTTATGGTATTCTTTCATCTTCAAGGCCAGCAATTGCATAGCTTTTTCCTGCTTCCATTGTCACATCTCCTTCTCTAAGTCTGAATCTTCTGCCTTTCTCTTTCACTTATAAGAACTACTGTGATCACATTGGGTTCACTTACATAATCCAGGATAATCTCCTCATTTTAATATCCTTAACTTAATCATATCTGTAAAGTCCCCTTTGTCATATAAAGTGTAACTCATTCACAGCTTTTAGGAGTTAGTAAATGGACATCTTTGGGAAGCCATTATTCTGTCTATGGCATGATACTAAGAAGTAATTCCTACAACTAAGTAGTATTTTCTAATTAAATGTGTTTCTCTAACAGGAAAGCTCTAAGAAGAATGGAGATAAAAGCGATATAATTCTTTTCAAAATACATTGTGATGTTGGCTCATCACATTTTATATGAATGGTAGTTGGAGAAGCATTCTGGGGAATCACTTTCTTTGAGTTCTTCCAATTACTTGATATATTCTGGCTGGGTCTGAGAAATATAAATCATTTCAAGCAGCAAATAGGTATGACCTCTTCCACCATTGCCAATTATGTACCGCATAACAACATTTTGGTCAAAAACAGACCACAGCTAGGATGGTGATCCCATTAAACTATAATGCCATCTTTTAACTGTACCGTTTCTATGTTTAGATACACAAATACCACTGTGTTACAACTGCCTACAGTATTCAATACAGTAATATGCTCTACAGGTTTGAGGACTAGGAGCAATAGGCTATACCACAGAACCTAGATATATAGTGGGTTGTATCATCTAGGTTTTTATTAAGTACTGTACATATATGATGTTTGCACAATGATGAGATCACTTAATGACACATTTCTCAGAATGTATCCTTGTCATTAAGCAATGCATGACTATATTTACTCTTAGTTTTTAGTCTTAAAAAAGATCAAGATGGCTTTGCTTTAAAATATATATATCAGCCGGGCTTGGTGGCTCAGCCTGTAATCCCGCGCCTTTGGGAGGCTGAGGTGAGTGGATTGCCTGAGCCTGTGGGTTTGAGACCCACCTGGGCAGCGAGACCTCATCTCTACAATAAAAATCACAAAATCAGCCGGGCTTAGTAGCGCATGCCTGTAATTCTGGCTGCTTGGAAGGCTGAGGCGGAAGGATCGCTGGAACCCAGCAGGTATAGGCTGCGGTGGCGGGGAGCGGCCACTGCACTCCAGTCTGGGTGACAGAGTGAAACTCAAAAAAAAAAAAAAAAATATATATATATATATATATAAAATTTTTCTTCATGGAGAACAGGGAAGCCAAATGAGTTGAGTAACACTGCTTTGACACTAACTTTACTATTTATAAACCATCTCTTCCAAGAAGTGTCTCAACTCTCTGTCTGTTGAATCCTCATACCTTGTACAGGTGCTGTATTAGTATGCTTGAACTTCCCTGGAAGGCCATGTCTTTCCATGCAAAAAAAAAACTTTACAATGCTTTATTCTTGTCTACAACACTTTATTCATTTGGCTAACTTCTTCCTATACTCTAATCTAATTTAGAATTTATTCCATATAAAAAGCTTTTCTGGCCCTTCTCCACTGGGTAGATATCCATTTATGTGTCCTGATAGATTTCTAACTTTTCTTAGATTGAGTCATGTATCAACTTTTATTATATGTTTAATTTTTTAATTTTCCCTATTAGACTGTGAATGCCTTTAGGATAAAAGCATGTTTTATTTGCCTTTGAACCTCTGACATTTCTCTGGCATTTAGGAAGGGAGGGAGGGAGGGGAGGGAAAAAAGTGTAGTAAGTCTATTAGGTATAAATTCTGTTTAAAATCTGGTTCTAGCTATTCTTATGGGACATAGGATTATATTAATTATCTTCTCTGAGTTTTTGTTTCCTTTTCTCATGAGAATAATAATCATTCTTTTTGTCTGACTTGCTATTATGAGAATTAAGCAAAATAATGTAGGTAAAAGTCCATGTCAACATTGAGGTTTCACAGAAACCTATTGACAGCACATTATGTTCCAGGCACTGAGCTTAGCATAGAGAATATAAAGAAAAATAAAATAAATCCTGCCATTGAGGAACTTTGATCAGTTGTGAATGTCAAGGAAATAGGGGAAGGAATTGTTTTCTTCTATTCTTCTACTGAGAAGAAAAAGAAAGTCAAAGAGAGATAACAGGCAGTGGTATTTGAGTAGAGCCATAAGGACAAATGAAGCATTTGCTTGATTTGAAATTACGAACTAATGAGATTAATACAAATTAGAAGAAACAAAAAGTGCCAGGGGTATGTGGAGAAAGAATGGATTTATTTCATATGGAGAAGTCAGATAAAGAAATTGTCATAGAAAAGATGGCATTTAGAGAACATCCAGAAGAACAGTATCTTCTCTTCCTTCAAACCCCCAGTGGACAGAAGGAAATTCATCAGACTACTTGAGTAGGCTAGTTGGCTCCAGCATACAGTGTCATGTGAGGACTGCCTGCCAACTCTCAGAGGAGGTTTTTTCCAACCCCTACCTGAAGATGTGAGCCTGGGTTATTAGCAGCTGAAGCCAAGAAGGGAGTAGAGAATGGCTGAATGACAGATGGGACAAAGTCACATAAAGACTGATGTCAGAAATGGCCAAAGCCAAAGGAACAACACAGTTGCCAAGAGGAAATCTGAAAGCAAAGCCAAGTAGCCAGAAATGGATGGATACCATGGTGACAACACAGGGTCAGGGCACATTTCCAAAGGCAAAAGTCCATGCACCCAGTTAGGCTTGAAAGCTCTGGTTGAGTACCATCAGGGATGAGATTTAAAACAAGAGTTGATTAAGCAGAAAAGGGAATCTAGGAGGGTCAAGTTGTTTTGAGAGAATAAATCAGGTGGTGTCATTATTTCTAAGAGCCCATGCGAGATTTTGTGGAATAAAAATCTTTAGTTTCAACTCCTGGTATACAAAATTAATCTCTATTCTGGGGCAGAAAACAATATCTATTCCATTTGCTCTCTCTCTCTCTCTCTCTCTCTCTCTCTCTCTCTCTCTCTCTCTGTGTGTGTGTGTGTGTGTGTGTGTGTTAGTTTATTTTGTGCTGCTATAAGGAATACCCTAGGTTAGGCAATTTATAAAGAAAAAAGGTTTATTTGGCTGATAGTTCTTCATGGAGCTAGCAGTTGGTTGACTTCTGGTGAGACCTCAGGAAGTTTTTACTCATGGCAGAAGGCCAGGGGGTTGGCATGTTACATGGTAAGAACAGGAACAAGAGGGAGAAAAGGGAGATGCCAGGCTCTTAAACAACCAGCTCTTGCATGAACCAATAGAGAGAACTCACCTGCAAGAAAGACACAAAGCCATTCATGAGGGACCCACTCTATGACCCATACACCTCCCCTTAGGCCCTACCTCCAACATCGGAGATAACATTTTAACATGATATTTAGAAGGGACAAATATCCAAACTATAGAAAGGCCGTCAGCATGGCATCGGTTCACTTATTTAACCTTTGTCCTATGACTTGGAGTTGACTAAACAATGCTGTGTTTATGGCTCACTTTCATCTTCATCATGTTCACCATCTTGCTTCAATAGTGTGAGGGTGGTGTGGTATCTGTCTAAAGAGGAATCAGAATGAGAACTTTTATAAGATTCTACAAGTACCCTCCGAATGTAATACAGCAGGTTCATGAGCAAAATGTGGTCATGTATGCTTCTTATATCTGTTCCAGTGATTTAGAATCAGAAATAAGCCTATTGGAAAATTTTTTATACTTGGATATGATAGTTTTGGAACTCCCTCTAGACCGCAGAGATAAGAATGTTCCTTGATTATGTCCTGTTCTTTTCCCAGGGAGTATCTCCCCAGTCCATTGTTCTCTGGTGGCCTTTGTTTCTTCCTTCTATTTGTTTATTTTTTCTCATTATCCTCCTTGGACCCATCTGAAGTGAGCATTAGAGATATGTTTTTCTTGGGGGTTAGAAGCATTCTTAGTTCTTTTTAAGACATCCAATAAATATATTTCTATCTAAATTCTACATATCTATATTTAAGTATATATATAATAAACCTAAGAAGTCTATATTTATGTATATATGTATATCTATGTATATTTTTTTTCTTTCTTTATTCTTATGCTTGTCTGAGTTATTGTAATTTCCTTGAAAATCAGAATTTGGTGGGACAGCTACAACTTCAGTCTCTATTCACTGAGTCATTTTTGTCCAATGTTAAGAATTTCTTGGATGTCACCTTAATCTATTCAGAGATTTTTAACAATGGGTGAGCCAAGTATACTTGTTTTAATGCTTACCATTAAGTTGTTGTTGTTGTTTTTTTTAACCAGCATTTAGTCTCAAGAGTATTTCTTAATTTTATTTTTTACTATTTATGCTTGAGAAAAGGTTGTCTCTTCCATCTACATAAATCTCTAAAATTATGGTCTGTCTCTATATTCCTTTTTTCTTCCTTTTTGCACATCAATTTGCTCTTTTCTGAGATCATGTTTTTTTAATATCTTGCCATATGCAGACAACAGCTGTCAACTATGGCACTAACCTCTGCTCTCTAACTTCTCTAAGGTTACAAGCCCCTTAGATACCTTTTCTACCTTCTCGGCTGCTATAGACAATGTTTGTGTCTGCCCCCCTCCAAATTCATATGTTGAAACCTAATCCCCAATGTTTTGGTATTTGGAGATGAGGCCTTTGGGAAGTAATCAGCTTTAGCTGAGGTAATGAGAAAGGAGCCCTTATAATGGACTTATGGCCCTTATAAGGGGAGGAAGAGTTCTTTCCCTCTGGTATGCGAAGATGCAGCATGAAACCATCTACAAACTAGAGTGTGGAGTTTCACCAAGAACTCAACCATGCTGAAACCCTAATCTTGGACTTCTAGCCTCCAGAACTATGGAAAATAAATGTCATTTAAGACACTCAGTTTATGGCAGTTAATTAATTACAGCAGCCTAAACAGACTAAAACATAAACTATTTTGATTCTGTATAACATAATTAAATAATGAAATATCTTGAAATATCAGTTTCCTCACTGCTGGCCCCATAGCCTGATGCCGCATATTCTAGGTTGTTTGGTACCTACCATCTCATTTCTAGGTGCAAATTCCTATATGAGTTGGGATAAAATAGTTTATGCTTTAGTGTACTATCCCCACAATCTTAGTGGCCTATGATAACAAAGGATTATTATTATTTTTAAAAAGCATGATTTATTTTATTTGCATTTTTTTAGCTTTTAATTTTTTTATTTTAAAGATGTGGGGTACAATTCAGGTTAGGTATACAAATGTTTATTATGCAGGTACCCTTGTTGATGAGGTGTGTCCCCCCTTCCCCAGACAGACTCCCACTACTGCAAACCTTTACTTATAGTATTATGATAATTGTTCAAGGTCCACTTATGAGTGAGAACATGTGATACTCAGTTCTTTGTTTCTGTAAAATATCACTCGGTATTATAGACTCTAAGTTTATCCAGGTTGCTGTGAAGTTCGTGAATTTGTTCTTTAGGACTGCATAATATTCCATCATATATATGTGCCACTTTTTTTTTTTTTTTTTTTTACCTAGTCCTCTTTTAATGGGCAGCATCGTTGGTCCCATGTTCTTGCTACTGTGAACAATGCTGCAATTAACATATGAGTGCAGGTATCTTTTATATAGAGTGATTTGAGTTCTTCTGGGTATATTCCTAGTTGGGGGATTGCAGGGTTGTATGGAAGATCAATTTTCAGATCTTTTAGGAATCACCAAACTGTTTTCCACACAGGCTGGACTAGTTTACACTCCCACCAACAGTGTAGAAGTGTTCCCTTTTCACAGCATCCTCTCCAGCATCTATTGTTTTTTGAGTTATTGATGATAGCCATCCTGACTGGAGTTAGGTGGTATCTCAGTGTAGTTTTAATTTGCATTTCTTTGATGACTAGTGAGCCTGAGCATTTTTTTCATGTATCTGTTGGATGTTCATATGTCTTCTTTTGAGAACTGTCTATTCATATCTTTTGCTCACTTTGTAGTGGGTCTGTTTGTTTCTTCTTTTCAGCACATTTGAGTTCCTTGTAGATGCTAGATGTTAGGCCTTTGTCAGACATACAGTTGGCAAATATTTTTTTCCCAGTCTGTGGGCTGTCCCCCCACTCTCTTGATAGTTTCTTTGACTTTGCAGAAGCTTGTTAGTTTGGTGAGGTCCCATTTGTCTATCTTATCTCTTATGGCATGAGTACTGGAGGTTTTGATCAGGAGTTGGTTGCCAGTTCCAATTTCCATAAAGGTGTCTCCTATATTTTCTAAGATTCTTATAGTTTGATCCATTTAGAGTGATTTTTGTGTATGTTGATAGGTAGAAATCTTGTTTTAATCTTCTGCATGTGGTTAGCCAGTTTTCCCAGCACCATTTACTGAATAGATTCTCCTCTCCCCAGTTGTTGGTAGTAGACATTTTGTCAAAGTCAAATGAGTTGGTTGAGAAATTGAGGTTTTGCTTCTGGAATCTCTATCCTGTTCCATTGGTCTATATGCCTGTTCTTGTACAAATACTAGGCTGTCTTGATTATTGTGACTTTATAATAGAGTTTAAAGTCTGGGAGTGTGATACCTCCTAAAAGCAGGATTTATTAAGAGGACAGAAAAGCTCCCACAATGGGAGGGGACCCAACAGGGTTGCCAGGATTATCTTTTAGAAGAGTCAGAGAACCCATAACTATTGAGCACATAACATGTTCTGGGTGCACTACTATGACCTTTATAAATACTATCTCATTTTAATCTTCACAAGGTATTCATGAATGTCTCCATTTTTATATAATTAAAATGAGGCATAAAGTGATTGTCATTGTTCAAAAATACATAGGTAGCATACAATGTTGTCAAGATTCCAATCCAGATAGACTTTAAAATTTTGTTCTTTCTTGACCACCTGAAGAAAACTAAAATAAAAGTAACTTCTGACAATATAAAAGGAGGCTAGTCACATGTTTTTGGCCACAGTAATTGTATGTAAGCGAGTCTCTGCAAATCTCAGATATGCTGATTAAATTTCTGCCTTTTAAAAATTCTTTTGACTTAACATCCATTTTGAATATCTCTGGGCAGTGAGACCTCATCTCTACAATAAATCAAAAATCAGCCAGGCGTGGTAGCGTATGCCTGTAATTCTGGCTACTTGGAAGGCTGAGGCGGAAGGATCGCCGGAGCCCAGCAGGTCGAGGCTGTGGTGGCCGGGAGCGGCCACTGCACTCCAGTCTGGGCGACAGAGTGAGACTCCAACTCAAAAAAAAAAAAAAAAAAAAAAAAAAATCTCAAATTAAATATTAAAATATTCTGTAAAATTTTTCTTTTGAAAAATTAAGGAATTTGTGAAAGCTGCTTTCTTTTTTAAAAAAATCTTTCTTCTGTTTTCCTCCTGCCATGAATGAGTATGCCTACAAAATGTAAGGCAAAAAATATAGACTTGCTTTTTATAATATACACACAGAAAAATCGGAAATGCAGTAGTAAAATAATATGATAGCACTACTATTTGGGGATGGATACCAATTGCACATAAAAGTGTGTTTATTAGAATATAAATACATAAATGATAAATAAAAGTCTAAAAAGATTGCAATTTGAACTGCACAGAGAAATGAAAATGGAAAATTATGTTTACATCTTTCAGCTCTGATTTAGATGATTTAATTAAGAACTCAAGCAGAAGAGAACTTAAATAGAACTTTTTTTGTAAGGAAACTGAGCTGCCTGGATGTCACAGGAAACTATGATCCATTCAGATGCATTCCACGTACTGAAGAGTGTGGCCCAAAGTGGTAATATCTGGTTTTGTTCTTGGGCTCAGATTTAATCAGTTGCTGATCACACTGTATTCAATCTCTCAACTAATCACGTGTAAGCACCACACTTCCTGCTGAAATTAGCTAGGATATCTCTAGTAAGAAAAATAAATTTTAAATTATTCTGAATTTCAAACTGTTTTCAAGTCTAGACATGGTTTCTGTTAGTGCAAAAGTAGAAAGGAATAATAAAAACTACACCCTTAACTGGGTGAGAAAGGGACTTTATTTATAAGCATAATCAAAGCAGTCATTTTCCCTAATTTGCCTAACTTAATTTCAGTTTTAAAAGAACTTTAAATATACATCATTGAAAACATGGCCTGCCAGTACAAGCTGTTTGCTTTCTTCTCTAATGCTATATTATATATCGTGAAAACTGCGTTTGTGATACTAGCATGTTATATTTAAATACAACATAGCATTTATACAAATCTTATAATTTAAAAAATAATTTCATATCCAAAACATTTCTTTACCTATAAAAATTTCATAAATAAGCAATATCTTCTTTTACACTTGAGGAAATAGTAAGATGGAGCAATCTACCTACTCTTTTTTTTTTTTTTTTTTGAGTTGGAGTCTCACTCTGTCGCCCAGAGTGGAGTGCAGCAGCTCGCTCCCAGCCACTGCAGCCTCAACCTGCTGGGCTCCAGCGATCCTTCCGCCTCAGCCTTCCAAGTAGGTGGAACTACAGGCATGTGCTACCATGCCTGGCTAATTTTTTGATTTACTGTAGAGATGAGGTCTCGCCAAGTTGCCCAGGCAGGTTTTGAACCCGCGGGATCCAGCAATCCACTCACCTCAGCCTCCCAAAGGGCGGGGTTACAGGCTGAGCCACCGAGCCCGGCTTCTACTCACTCTTAAAACTAGAAAACCTAGGACCTTTCTGATGCAAAGTCTGGCATTTTTACTGAAATTGCTCATAATTTAAAAAATTATTTCATACCCCTAAACATTTTTTAAACTATAAAATTGTCATAAATAAGCAATATCCCCATTTTACAGTTGAGGAAATAGTAAGATGGAGCAATCTATCCACTCTTAAAACTAGAAAACTTAGGACCTTACTGATGCAAAGTTTGGCATTTTAATTGAAATTACTGTTATATTTGGATTGTTGATTAACTACATATATACTGATGATAAACAAGGTTAGAAGTTTCCTGAACAAACTATGTTTCATACAAAATTTTTTATAAGCAATGTTTCACAGACTATCCTATGCAGGACATTTTAGCAGTCATCCAAAAAAAATCTTTTGTTCATAATGACGACTAGCTCCAAGAGTCCAGTGCCAAAGTAGGCTTATCAGCCTTGAGATATATTTCAATTGTATTTTAAAATATAGTGAGCTGAGGATCCTACAGAATTTCCTGATAATAAGATCCCAAAATGTTTGCTTGCTTAGTCAATCCTCCAGCTTCCAACTGCATGTTAAAATAAGCCAATAAAACATCTACTTACATCTAAGTAAAAGAGAAACTCAGTTTTTTTTTCACTTTCTGAGAAAAGTAATGGCTTACTGCATAGAAACAGAAGGTATCCAAGCAAGAGCCTAAACCTTCATTGGATAATTTAACATAAAAAGTACTTTATTGTTTTCTTACACCAAATAATTATGATGCGCTTGGTAGTAACCATCTTTGACAATGTATTTTTATCAGAGGCAGTGTATTTACTGTTGAAGAGGAAACATCTCTGCAATAAAAGAAATAGAATTTCAAATATTTTAGCATAATTTAAAAACCAATTTCTGTGTTCAAAAAGTCTCAAACTAATCAGTTCCTAAAAAAACTCCATGGCCTGTGTAAAAAAACAAGACAAAATGCATTTTATCTGGGAGACAATTTATGTTCAAAGAATTACCGCAGAATAAAACTCAAAAGATTCAGGCTTTATTGTCTTCATCCACAAATCTGGCATCTCTAGAAATAAAATTCACTAAAAGGCAACAATCCAACGATGCACTATGACGTGTTCCTTAGAAAATGTCATTTTAAAAAGAACGTACTTATTTTTCTTTTCTTTTCTTTTTTCTTTTTGCAGTGGCATGATCAGCACTCACCACAGTCTCAATCTCAAATGATCTTTCTGGGCTCAAATGATCTTTCTGTCACAGTCACCTGAATAGCTGGGACTATAGGCAAGCACCACCATGCCTGGCTAATTTTTAAAATATTTTTTTGGAGAGACAAGGCCTAGCTATGTTGCTCAGGCTGGTCTTGAGCTCCTGGCCTTGGCATGCCAAAGTGCTTGGATTATAGGTGTGAGGCACTGTGTCAGGCTATTTTTCTTCTTCATACTTTATTTGTACCAGAGACTTCTGCAGGTGTTGTTTTTACCATTGAAATAATCCCTGTTAAGAACCTTGTTCCTGGAACGAATGTGTATAAGAAAGAAGGGCAGCTTCTAGAACAAATCCCAAGATGGTGGGGGTTGTGGCAGTGGGGGCATAGGTCTTTTGGCTAACTAGTTAGCTATAATTACTACACGGCATTATCTTATTTAATACCTATAAGAACACCAATAAGGAATGTATGGCAAATATTCCCATTATGGAGAAGAGAAAACGAAGGTCCAGAGAAGTTAATTACATGCATAAGTAGACTGCAGAGTCTAGGTTTGTCTCCTAAGCCAGTAGAATTCTGCTATATAAAGTTATTTTTTATTCCAGGGTTAAGCTTGAGTAAATGGTTTGATGAGGAATTTATACTTATGTGAACAGAAGAGAGTGGCAATGGTCCATAACCCCTATTCCTGTTTTTAATAACATGGTAGCACAATTCTTTATGCATTTAGCACAATTTTAAAGAGTATCCACCATGCTTAGGGCACTGCTTAGTTCAGAGGTTGTAATAATAAATAAAATAAATGTGAGACCAAGTTTGTTTCAATTATCATTATTAATATTCATAGAGCTTACAATCCAGTAGAAAGGAGAAACAGCAAAAAATACTGTTACAAATATTAATTATATCTGTGTTATTTTTATTGGTAACGTGGAAGATGAATATGCCCAGTATTTTCGTCATCAACTTATACAATTGTTCGAAGCACTAGCTGCATAAACAAAATAATGAATTTAAATGCAAAATTAATTGTCCTCATTTCTATGTGCCCATCTAGTCACTGAAAATTATTTACTTAATTTATAACATCTTTAGCCTTTGTTGATTCTCTTCCCTTGGATCAGCACTATGCTTCTTTACTTGCCAAGATGATTCTATAAGAAGTTTATATGTAATATATATTACATATTATATATACACATTATATATGTGTAAATACACACTCACATACATATATACATATATTCAAATGTTCAATTATTTTGAAAACACTTAATTTTTCTAGAGAGATAACAAGTGGGGTCCTAAGTGACCTCCACTGTTGTCCTCAATATGATCAGAGTCTTATCCTTTTATGTATTCAGAAGTCCTGGTGAAACCATAACATTAGAAAGATCATTGAACTGGAAGACTGTGACCCTGAAGTAGTTCTGGCTGTTATCGCCTTATAAGCTTCAGGATCAAGGAGGAGTTATTGCCCTTCATTGACCTGTCTTTCTGGTGTATTAAATGTTATCTTTAAATACTCTAATGAGATAAGGACTAGCCAAATTATTTGTTTTACAACTCTAATAACAACTAATAAACAGTTCAAATACAAAAAAAAAATACTCTGTCACTCTTAAAAACAAACTCACTGTGCTAATGAACTTCAGAATGTGCTTAGTTATAAGAATTTTGTCATATATTTTATGAATAGATTATGGATTTCAATTGTTATTTTGAGTAACATCTTATGTAAATACTATAGCCATTAAAGGACAGATTTATTTTATTTTATTGTAGAGTTGTGGGGTACATAGGATTTGCTACATAAGTAGACAGCATACAGGTGAAGTTTTGACTCTAGCAGGCCCTTTCTCCTTCTAATAGTAGACTTGATACCCAGTATGTTTCCTTGTGCCCCATCCCTCTTTCCTCCCTCCCCTAGCACTGTCAAGTGTCTGTTTATCCCACCCTTGTACTCATGTGACCAGTGAACAGGGCCCACGTATGAGTGAGAACATGCAGTATTCAGTCCTTTGTATCTGTGATAGTTTACTTAGTATGGTGGTCTCCAGCTACATCCTAGATTGAATAGAAGAATTCAAATTACTAAAATAAAGTCCCAGTTGAATGAAACAGAATCCAAAAAATCATAGAAAGGATCAATTAGACAAAAATTTCCTTGAAAGGATAAATAAGATTGACAGACACCCCCCCCACCATATTGACAATTAGAGGGAGAGAGAGAGAGACCAAATAAACACAATTGGAAATGAAAAAGATGATGTCACAATTGACCCTGAATAAATTTAAAAGATTATTAGGGATTACTATGAACATCTGTATGCAAATAAAGTAGAAAATCTAGGGTAACTGAAGGAATTTCTGGCATCATATCGCCTACTAAGGTTGAAAAAGGAAGAAACAGAAACCCTAGACAGACCAATAACAATCCAAGAAATCAACTCAGTTATAAGAAACCTCCCCACCAAAAAAAGGGAGGAAAAAAAAAACCCTAGGCCTGATGGTTTCCCAGCTGAATTCCACAAGACAGGCAAGAAAGAGCTGATACTGATTCCACTGTAAGTATTCTAGGCAATTGAGAAGGAAGGAATCCTTTCTAGCTCATTCTATGAAGCCAATATCATCCTGATACCCCAAAATGGAAAAGACTATTCAAGGAAGGAAAACTACAGACCAAGTTCCCTGATGAACATAGTTGCAGAAATTCTCAACAAGTTTCTGTCAAATCACATCCAACTCCACATTTCAAGGACCATCTATCGTGATCAGGCAGTCTTCATTCCTGGGATACAGGGCTGTTTCAACATACATCAATCTATAAATTTAATCCATCACATAAACAGGTATGAAACCACGGACCACATGATTATCTCATTAGATACAGAAAAAGTATTTGATAAAAATCCAGCATCTCTTCTTGATAAAAACCCTCAAACACCTAGGCATCTAAGGAACTTTACTCAAAACAGTAGAAGCCATCTATGACAAACCTGCAGCCAACATCATATTTAATGGGCAGAAACCAGAAGTGTTCCCTCTAAAAACTGGAACAAGATAAGTATGCCCACTCTCACTCCTCCTATTCAACATAGTACTGGAAGTCCTAGCAGAGCAATCAGGCAGGAGAAAGACATCAGGGATACACAAACAAGAAAAGAGGAAGTTAAGTTATCCCTCTTTGCAGATGCCAGATTTATTTTAAATTCAATCACTCTGTATATAAAAGAAAACTGAACATTTTTAGATTACTTAGGTATTTCAGGACCAAACCCACCTGGTACTTTTATGCTAGTCAACAAACAGCCATAACTTAGTTGGCAACTGAATATTCAAAAGCCCATGATATGGTTTATTTTTACAGCCTTCTGTGTCTAGATGTATCCCACAAAGTACATGTGCTAAAAATGTAATCTCCAGTGCAACAGTGTTAGGAGGTAGGGCTATTTGAAAGGTGTTGAGGTCATGAGGGATCTGCACTTATGAACGGATTAATGGCCTTATAAAAGGACTTGATAAAGGAAGTCTGCTCCCTCTTTGCCCTTCCAACCCTTCTGCCATGTGAGGACCTATTCCTCCCCTCCTGAGGATGCAGCATCAGGCCACCATCTTAGAAGCAGAGGTAGCCCTCACAAGACAACTGAACCTACTGGCACCTTGATCTTGGATTTCCTAGCCTCCAGAACTGAAAGAAGTAAATTTCTGTTTTTTATAAATTGTCCTGTCTCAGGTATTTTTTGTTATAGCAGCACAAAACTGTCTAAAACACTGCCAAAAAGTTCTTAGAGTAATCTAGTGAGAAAGCCTGAGAGGGAGACTATTTCCTCGTTGTGTTTCTTGAGCTTTTCATAGAAATCCATAAATATTAGCTTGCACAGACATTCTGCGTCATTTCTGTTGTGAAATATGAGCAATTTGAGTCAAAGTATGTGGAAAAAGTTAGAGGAAGCATATTAGCATGCAGTACTTAATGTGGGCTTCCTTTTCCCTTTGGTGATATAAATGAACAATTTGCAAGTAGATTATTACCTAGTCCAGGGAAGAATTTTCCATCCTTCATTTTTAAAAACTCCTTTTTAAAATTGATGTCTAGCTGGGGACTTAAAAGAGATTAGCACATATGGCATGGTGGCATCAGCAAGAAGTTTTAACATTTTAATTTAATTTAATAACCATATTGAATGCCTTGTAGTTTTTGAGTTATCCAGGGCTTAAATTAGGTTAGATTTCATTCTTTTCTTTTTTATTTTCCTTTTTCCATTCTCTCTCTCTCTCTCTCCCTCCCTCTCCCTTAGTGTGAGATAAAGCATGAAATCTTTCCTTTATCTGAAACCTCCTAGAACCTTTTATAGAAATTCTCGTAAAAACAACAAAAACATCATTTTACAAAACATATATCAGGAAATAAATTCCAAAAGATAGGTACTTAAGATTGAAAAACAAAAATGTATAGGAACTCTTGAAATCCTCTCTAGTTTCTCCTTATCTTAAGTAGTAATAGGTGTACCCTCTCAAAATTTCTGAATCAAATAAGACTTGGTAGTGTCCTTACAATGTTAAACCAACCTAAAGCATGGCAAACTTCTCATAATTAGTCAAATTCTATCTTACTCCAACCTTAGATTAATATGATACTTGCTTCCCAAATCAAAAGTTGTATATTTGGGCTATACTGGGTTTTTGGAAAACTTGACAGTAGCTCATTAAGTAAGCTAAATAATTTAAGACGTCTTGTACCTGTTATAATGTCAACTTTTTTGTGCTCTGTTTAGAAAGCTAGGCCTATTTCTTTAATGTGACTAAATTTTCAATTACTATGCAGATACATGCATATATTACATATGCACTATGTAGTTGAATAATTTTTAGGTTCAAAAAGATTTTTCCCTCTGAATTTTTTCTCTACACCCTAGATTTCAGGTCTCCAACATATTTTCTTTCTGAACCACAGTAAGATCTTGTTTAACTATTAAGTGGACACCACCTGGGTGTCCCACAGGCATGTAGATCTCAGTCTGTCCAAGCTGAACTATCTTTCCAATCAAGCTGGCTTCAAAAGCTTTTATTTGCTCTCTTATAATGGTTATTGATGTATACACATCAGAAGACTCCAATTATCCTTGATTACTCTCTGCCCCCTAACCCAAGGTCCAAAGATCACTAAATCCTGTCAATTGTAACAGAGAAATGTCTTTGAAGTTTGGTCACTTGCTCTTCATTTCCACTGCCACAGCTGTAGTCCAGGCGGAGCAGACAGAAGTAGCTTTGAGGAGCCATCTTGCCATTTATTACCCATGTGTCAAGCTAACCCCTACTAAGCTTTAGTTTTCTCCAATATCAAATGGAGGGTGAAGTTACCTCAGAGTACTGCTGGGAGGTTAAATTAATGTAGAAAAAGCATTTATCAAATTTCTGGCTTGTAGTAAGTTGAAGATGGATGAAAAAGAGGGGAAGGTCTTATTCTGGATAGAGAAGATAAAGAGTAAAATGTCTTGGGAACGGGAAGCAGCGTAGCCCATTCAGGAATAAGAAATGATTATTTAAATATTAATGGTTCCTCATAGCCATTGCTATTAGATAAGGAAATGATGATTGAGCACTTCTTCATATAACATTTACAGATAAGTAAGACTTACTTGATTTTCTAACGCAAAGTAGAAAACCAGCACAAAGGACAACTAAATGTCACCCACAGACAAAGATTCGCACACTAAGAGCACCTCAAAGGAAAATATCCCCAGTAAGTGGTCAATTGATCAGGTATTTTCAGTTCTCAATAGAGAAAAATCAAAGGAAATGATCACTACAGCTATTTTTGCTGTATTTTTATAGGTGTTTATTTATAATGTTAAAAAATAAAATTTCAGCCGGGCTCGGTGGCTCAGCCTGTAATCCCACACCTTGGGAGGCTGAGGTGAGTGGAATGCCTGAGCCCACGGGTTCGAGACCCGCCTGGGCA
>NW_007246108.1:582600-622445 GCF_000164805.1 Carlito syrichta | reverse complement strand
GCAATCCTTCCGCCTCAGCCTTACAAGTAGCTGGAACTACAGGCGTGCGCTACCATGCCCAGCTAGTTTTTTGATTTATTGTAGAGACAGGGCTCTCCAAGTTGTCCAGGCGGGTATCGAACCGGCGGGCTCAGGCAATCCACTCACCTCAGCCTCCCAAGGCACGGGATTACAGGCTGAACCACCAAGCCCGGCTGGGCCTGTAACTCCTGATGTAAAATTACAAATAATGATAATATTCAAGCTGGAAATTTTTTTATTTTAATCTTTCAAGCAGACTTCACTCGTTTGCAGTGATTATTTCTTTCTTCTGACCCATTTCAAAAAGCTGTTCCTTTTATCTTGAATTGATTCCAGCTAATTGTATCTGTCCCTGCCCTGAGGGAAGGAACAGCCCTTTAGAACCAGTGCTGTAGGGCAGTAATCAGAAATTGTCTGAGACAGGCAGTGGTCCAGTAGCTACCAAAAGACAAGAGGATATTGGAATTAGAAATATCCCTCTGATATTTCTTTCTACTGATAAGAGAGACATCAGGTGTCAGTGATTCTATCTCAAGTCAGTTTTCCTTAGACCAATAATAAGAAAGAAAAAAACCACTACTTTCACTTGCTTACTGAGGCTGTATCTGTTTTTAAGTAACAATGAAAATGTTCCATTCTTTGTCTAACCTAAATAAATTACCCTTAGGCTTTTCTTTCACTGTTTTAAATAGTTGCCTGTTTCTAGCCATAGTGGATATGCCTGTTTTCAAAATATATCTGCAAGGAGCAATGGCTGTTTCAGTGATTGTGGATTGCAAGCTATTCAGGGTGTCACAACAATCCATTAGGCTAGATATCTATAAGCCCTATTAAATTTTTCAGCAGGGTATAATAGTCTTTCACTTTGGTAGATGTTTGTTTATAGTTATTTATTATCTTCTAATTTCCTTTTTTATACTAGGGCCTTTAAAAAAATTATTGGTTTTTTTCTGTTTCTGTTTTTGTTTTGTTTTAGAGACAGCAGTCTCACTGTGTTGCTCAGGCTGGTCTCAACCTCCTGGACTCAAGAGACCCTCCCCCTCCTAAGAAGCTGCGATTACTGACGTGAGCCATCTCCCTCCCCAAGCTTATCAGGGCCTATTTGAAGTTGATATGATTTCTGAATTTTTTTCTGGAGCTTTGAAGTACAGTTTGTGAATCTCCTTTTCAAAATATGTAGTTTTCATATGGTATAGTTAATAAGCATCAGTATATTTAAGTAAGAAAAGTTATGTCAGGTTAGTCAGAACCCTAAATGATGGAGAAGGTAGTATTTAAGAGTAGGCTTCAAATAAAGCTTCAGGAATTTCTACTCAGGAGGTTGAAGTGGGAGGATCCCTCGAGCCCATGAGTTGGGGGCTACAGTGAGCTACAATCTCACCACTGCACTCCAGCCAGTCTCTAACAACAAAGAAAGGAGCTACAGGAAATGTGAGGGATGTGAATTGGTTAAACCTAGGATGAGGTGAAAGGGAGTGACCATCCCATAAGTGTTCTGGAACTTCAGCCTTTGACATGCAGCAGTGACAGACTAGTACATTATTCTCAGGGATTACCTCAATTCAGTTATCAACAGGGGACAGACCAGAGATCACAGAGTGGCTGCCACTACAAGACAGTGATAAACATGAGGGCTCCAGGGGACCGACTGTATTTGAAAATATGTATACATAAAATCAAATTCAAATTATATTATTCTTGACTCAAGATACAAAATTAAAATTAGAGCACTTAACTGTGTTTTAATATACAATGTACATAAACAGAGACTATATGACATATATGTACAATTTTAAAAAGAACAATGAAACAAACAGGCTATCCTTACCACCTGGCTTAAAAGTTAGAAAATGAGCTGTAACTTGAGTATACTTTCATTCTTGTCTACCCTTTTGGGGAGTCAATATTCTAAAACTTATGTTAATCATTCTCTTGAGAAAGATATATATTTTTTACTACATGTGTCTGTTCTAAAAAATATACTAGTTTTGTCTGATTTTTACTTTTACATGTTGATAATAAGTCACACTTTTATGCGTACTTAAGTCACATTGTTCCCCCAAATATTATTTCTTGAGTTTCATCCATGTTGATATGCTAGTTCAATCATTTTCAAAACTATATGATGTATAGCTATACAAATTTAAGGAGATTGATTTATCTAGTCTCCCATCCGTTGATTATTTTCAATTTTTATCTATTTCAAATCATGCCAGTATTGACATTTTTGTATATCTCTCCAGACATGCATGCAGAGAAAGTTCTCTATGGTTTGTTCCTTGGAAAAGCATTGCTGGGTTGTACTGTAGGATAGGCATAAACTCAGCTATACCTAGTAGTGCCTAATTGTTTTCCAGAGACATTGTAGCCATTTACATTCTTATCAGTACTTTATATGTCCCTGTTCCACCAGATGCTTTTATTTTTTTGTCTTTAATTCTCCTTATTTTTAAAAAACTTTTTATTTTAAAGATGTGGAGTACAATTCAGGGTTAAGTTTACAAATATTCATTATTCAGGCACCCTTGTTGATGAAGTGTGCCCCCCCCAACCCTGGGCAGTTTCCCACTACTGCCAAACTCGCATCCCCCCCTTCCCCCCACCACCGCCGATGGCAGTTTTCTACTACTGCCAATCCTGCTCCCCCCTCCCCTGGCAGTTTCCCACTACTGCTAATCCCTTTCTTACAGTATTATGATAATTGTTCAAGATCCACTTATGAGTGAGAACATGTGATACTCAGTTCTTTGTTTCTGTGTTAGATCATTGAATAATATAGACTCTAAGTCCATCCAAGTTGCTGCGAAGTTCATAATTTTGTTCTTGATGGCTACATAACATTCCTTCATGTATATGTACCACATTTTTTTATCCAGTCTGGTTTCAATGGGCAGCATGATTGGTTTCATGTTTTTGCTGTTGTGAATAATGGTGCAGTAAACATACATGTGCTTATCAACATTTGGAATTATCAATCTTCTAAGTTTTTATCAATATCATGTATATAAAATAACTCATTTTGTTTTTATTTTGTATTCTTTTAACCATAAATATGAATAAGCATCTTTTCATATGAATATTGGGTACTTCTATTTCTTCTTTTTTGTTTCCTTTAAAGATGTGGGGTACAATTCAGGGTTAGGTACGTAAGTGGTCATCATACAGGTAACATTTGGACTTTCCTTTGGTTTTTACGTTGCCTGGTTTGAGACCGGTTACGCTTTTTTAAAAACATTTTTCTTTTAAAGATGTAGGGTACAATTCAGGATTAGATATACAAATGTTCATTATGCACGTATCCTTGTTGATGAGGTATGCTCCCCTCTCCCCTGACAGTTTCCCACTACTGCCAATCCTTTTCTTATAGTAATACGATAATTGTTCAGGGTACTCTTATTGATGTTATGTGCGCCTCACTCCCTCCCCTGCACTACTGCCAATCTCTTTCTTATTATAAATGTTCAGGGTCCACTTATGAGTGAGTACATGTGGTACTCAGATCTTTGTTTCTGTGATAGATCAATGAGTATTATAGACTCTAAATCCATCCACGTTGTTGTGAAGTTCAAAATTTTGTCCTTCTTTATGGCTGTGTAATTATTCCAGCATGTGTATATACCACATTTTTTTGTACTCAGTCCACTTTCATGGGCAGCATGGATGGTTCCATATTTTTGCTATTATGGATAATGCTATAATAAACATGCATGTGAAGGTATCTTTTTTATAGAGTGATTTGAGTTCCTCCAGGTATATTCCCAGAAGGGAATTGCTGGGTCTTATGGAAAGCCAATTTTTAGATCTTTCAGGAATCACTACACTGTTTTCCACAGAAGTAGTTTACACTCCCCAAAACAGTGTAGAAGTGGTTCCTTTTCCCTGCATTCTCTCTGTGTCTAATCTGTTATTTAACACATTCATTGAATTATTAACAAATGTATTGAATTTAACACATTCTGAATGCCAAATGTATATTCCAAACTCTTTTGCTGTTCTGTGTTACTCTAGGCAGAAAAATGACCACAGTGCCAGCAGTTGAACACATGTCTAGGAGAGTTTCTATGGTCACAGTGAAAAAAAGTTCTATCTCTTATAACTTAAAGGCTACAGAAAGCTCAAAATCAGTCTTGGAGTTTATGTTAAAAGATTTTTTATTTAACAGGAGATTGATCTGGAACAAACGGGGCCTTTAGAATTGAAATGAGAAAATCAGAAGATTAACTAGAGAACTCTGAACTTTTCCATCTTCTGAGCCTTCCCTAAAGAAGCAGCTATTCCTTTACCTCTTCTCCTGTTGCTCTCCTTTACCTGACAAACCAGTTCCTCTTCTAGCTTCAGAACACATTATCCCCTTACCTGAGATAATTATCTTTCAAAAGAAAGTCAATTCTCATTTTTTCAAAATTTAACACATTTATATATCACCATGTCCTTGGGAGTCAAATCCAAATTTACATCCTGCAGAATACTCACACAAAAATTGCAGAACTCTTTGAACATATACTAGAAATTATTTCAGTAATATGTATAAAATGAAATCTTAGGGAGCTCAGCTAAGCAGGGAAGAACACTGTAAATCAATTTGAATTTGCCATAATGATGCACTTATTGGAAAACCCAGATTCTAATAGTATGGTGGGTGGACTAACAGATTTCATTTGGTATTGACCCACAAATAAAAATGAGATTTGAGAAATGAATAAAAATTACAAAATAAGATGGTAACAATATCATATACATGTGCCTTATATATAGAATATATTTTTAAAATTGCATTTATATACTATTCATAGGAGACACAGCTAAAATGCAAGCACACAGAAAAGCTGGAAAAAGAGCACTTTATTGGTGAGGCCCTTTAGAGTTGGAGGCAATTTCTACCACATTTGGTGTCCTGCTCTGACCCTTTTGCCAGGTGGCCTGAAAAGCTGCCAGCTCTCAGTGGTGCTCAGAGCAAGAGAAGACTCTCCCTTTGCCAGCCTGCCACACAAATACGCCCCACAACTAAGTCTTCATGACTTGCAAATACAATGATATTGGAAGTCTCTGTGACTAATTAGGATGCTGTATAGACTGTAGCAAGCCATATAGGAGAATCCGTATCCCTTGGAGTTCTCAAGCTAAGCCAACCTCTTTATGGTCAGTAGCTATATTTCTTTTCAGAAAGAATTTCTGGCTTGCTACTGGGCTCAGGTGTTAATTGAACACTTGAACACAGTATATCAGGGGAAGGTATGACTCAAACTGACCATCATGAATTAGGTACTGCCAGATTTTGTGTTTATTGATCACTAATTCAGACATGCTTAATATAATTTCATCATTAAGAGTGGTTTTTCAAACTGCTTTGACTAAGATCCTCTGTAAGAAATATCCTCTGTACCATCCCCCCACATAAATACTCATACCCACACGTTTGGGAAAAAAAAAGTCTCACCAAACTAAACATACCTTTACTGTGTATGGCACAATGTGAACGTTTTAAAAAAATTCTACTTTATTCTATTTCATTTTCAAATTCTGGTTGCTACTCATTTTATTTCAAAACCTACTAAAGGGCAGTGACATGCAGTTTGAAATGGCATCTCAAAAGTCTAGTCTTTAAGGCACGAGCAAATTGTAGGACTCTCAAAGGGCCTCCTTGTGCTGCCCTGCCAGAGTCTCATTCAGTCTGCACCTGCAGCTCTCTAGGAGTCCACTGTGACCAACTGATGAAGAAGAAAAAAATTGAACTGCAAGCAATAATTCTGCATGCTATACCAATAATCAAGCACGCGAATGAATTTCTAAAGTGGGCAAAAATCTTACAGTTTTTAAAAACATAATCTCAGTACCATTCACTATTTTATATGGTGAAAGAGCTATAATGAATGCTATCATCATTTGCAGTCATTTTAAGGTAAATGCTTTGCTAGAACTATAAACAGGAATGTTAACTTCTTTTCAGCTAAATTGCCTAGCCTTAGGGACATCAGCTTATGTTCTTTTATACTCAGTATTACATGTTTGCAATCCTTAGAATAAAAAACTTTTATCACTGGGGGGAAGGAGGTTCTATAGAAATCACTTTTCCAAAACCCTAATTTCATTAATGAGAAAAACTAAGGTTTGTAGAAAAAAGGAAACTAAGGTTACATAGCATTGACTAGTAGAGCCAAGTCTGCAATTCAGGTGTTCTGACACCTTATCTAGTATTCTTATATGCTGTTTGTTTTAATATTTCTGAAAAGGAAGATTCTTGTTTGTAATCTATGTTTAACAATGAGTAAAATTAAGCACTTAGCTTTGTCAAAAATTCTCTAAGTGGTGAATAAATTAGTCACAAGCTGATTCTAATGAGCTTTAAGCCCTGTTCAATTATGACTCAGTCCAGAAAGAGTAAAATATCCTGTTATAGGTATGTCTTTCCACACCATCCTGATTATTTAATGGCTAAAATATTGATCGCAAATATTTTACTGAATAAACTTGAAATATATCTTTTTAAAGTACAGCAATGTGGGAAAATGAACAAAATGCTAATTTGACTTTTATTATCATTACTTTTATTTTGCAAAGTATCTTTTGGAAGCCAAATGTTGTAATTCTACCCGAAGACTTATATGCATATTGAAATTTAAAATACTGTAAAGGGAAGGGTACTTTTATAATATCACTATCATACTCCATACATTTTATACATTTCTAGTTTTAGGAAGAGTAATGACAAAGTAAAACTGAAAATTGTGCCCCCTATGTTAGAGTGGAACTCTATATTTATACATTGTCGTCTCAGATGCATCAGATATTTCTCCGTCTTCCCAAATGTGGTCCATTTCATCTATGAGATTTACAGGTAGGCTTGCTCTCTCAACCACCTTTCTGCCAGCAATAGTAAATTGGAAATTTGGCTGGTCTTCATGATGCCAAATGGCGATCACCAACTTTGCTTTAACTAATTTATGCCAATCTCTGCTGTTTATGTTATTTCCTAGTTTTCTTTCTGGCTGCTCACAAAATTGTACTTTATTATGTAATACCAGAGTTCCCCACTAATATTGGAATTATTCATATAGTGTTAAATCTGTGTCTGGAAAATCAAGAAACCCAGACAGTCTTTTATATAAAAAAATAACACTTGGTATTGTTATTATTTTAAAAATTCACATTTGCTGATATGGCCAGAGCTGAAAGAAATGAGACTGAACAATATAACTCTTATCCGAATCATCCATTTCATAGTTACCAGACAAGCAAACACTTAGCTAAGACCTTTGAGGGCATCAGTTGAATTAATCATCATTAACGTCATCTTATAAGAGCGGTGCTATTAGTATTTCATCCTCATTTTTGTGGCTAAGGAAGCTGACACATGGACAAATGTAGTTTATCACCCAAGGTGCAATTACTGACAAAAGGATGTGAAACAAGCTTATAAATCCAGGTATATTTGCAACTAGAGAATGACATATACAGCTTTATTACATGAAATTTAGCCAGAATATCTTAGTCTATTTCAGCTGCTCTAACAAAAATACCATAAACTGGGTGATTTATAATCAACAACTATTTATTTCTCATAGTTCTGGAGGCTGGGAAGTCCAAGAACAAATTTGGTGTTGAATGAGGATTCATTTCTCATAGACGGCACCTTCTAGATATGTCCTCACATGTTGAAAGAAGAAGAAAGATCCCTTGGCCTTCTTTAATAAGAGCACTTATTCCACTCTTATGATCTAATCACCTCACAAAGGCCCCACTCTTATGATCTAATCACCTCACAAAGTCCCCACTTCTTAATACCATTATTTTTAGTGTATAGTTTTTCAACAATCAAATTGGGAGAGGGACAAATACTCAGACTATAACACAGAATATATAAAATAAATTCAGTGAAGAATTTTTATTCTTTCAGTAACTTTCTTTTATTAATAAAAATATTTTCAGACAAAGGTGACTTTCATACCATATGATCCAATATGACCAAATATTTGATTGTTGCCCTTTGTTATGAAGAAAGACTTTTTCAAACTAGAAATACTCCCTATTAATTGGATACTAATTCCAAGTAAGATCTAAAGCAAGATTCCCAAAATTGAATAGTGGCCAGCTAGGTAACATAAGAGTGATTCAGAAAGGGTAAGGGTAATGGTGATTGGAGAACATGGTCTAATCTAGTGGTTCTCAAAGCGTGATCCTGTGGTCTGCAGCATAAGCATCACCTGGGAACTTAGAACTATAAATTCTTTGGTTCTATCTCAGACTACTGAATCAGATACTCTGAGGACGAGGTCCATTAATCCACTTTTAATTGGCCCTGAAGGGCTAGTCCCAAACCAATGCATTTAGTTCTGTGGGTTCCAGTCACTTGTTGTCAGGAGGAGTCAGAAGATCACTTTGTGAAGCTCTTTGAATTTTCTGAATGTTCAAGATATCAGAAATATATCATTTTATTGTCAACTAGCAGAAAAGGTTGCTCATGAGAAGTCTGATGCTAATTTAATTATCATTCTTTATTGTTCCTTTTGTGTCTTTAGTGAAATGTGTAAAATATCTTAGAATTTTCTCCATCTGCCACCACCTATCCATTCCCAGGGTTATGGACTGGAGACTGACCGAGAACTTTATGTAAATGGATGATATATGTAAAAAATAAAGATACCCTTAGGGAGATACAGGCAGACTGCCTAATGACACTTTCAATGCCCTGTATAAAAAGTGCTTTATCCTAGGAGTGGAATGTTTAACGTATTTTATAACTAGGTTGTTTGATGTATTTTCCTGCTTCTCCGACCTTGTGTCTCTTGGGGCAGCTCTGAGGTGCCTTCAATTCTCCTTTGCATCTCTCTCAGATCCCAACTCTAGGATTATAGTCTCACTTTATCTTGAGAGAAGTTCTTGATGTTTTAGCCTAAGCCCAAAGCAATTAGTGGCAGCTATACTGAATACACAGGCAGTCAACAAGGGTAAGGGACACAATTCCCTCAGGTGATCTGCAAGGAGTTAAATTAATTTCAGTGGTCAAATTCTCTTTCCATTTGTTGACTGAGATGGGAGACTTTTCATTGCTCCCTTGTGACTATTTGCTCTAACTTCACATGTTAGAACTCTTTTGTTTGTTTCTTTTCTGATTTCTTTGTCTAGGAGATCTCATCTGCTTTAACTTTTCAGTCATCTTTATCAATCAGCTATGATTTGTTGTGTCTCTGCAGGAATTCCTCATCATTTCTGGTCTCCCGATGAAATCCTTTTTTATACAATATACTCACTTGCAAAATCTAGAGTCAGGGGTATTAGTCAAGGTTCTCTAGGGAATAGAACCAATGAACTATACATATATAGTAAGAGGTTTGTTATGAGGGATTGGCTTGTACAATTATGGAAGCTGAGAAGTTCTACAATCTGCCATCTGCAAGCTGGAGGCCCAGGAAAGCTGGTGTAATTCCAATTCGAAACCAAAGGGCTGAGAACCAAGGAAGCCACTGATGTAAGTTGCAGTTTGAGTCTTAAGGCCAGAGAATTAGGTCAACTTAAGCAGAAAGCAAATTCACCCTTCCTCTGCCTCTTTTTTCTACTTGGGCCTTCAGTGCATTGGATGACGCCTACTCATATCAGTGAAGGTGATCTTTTTTGCACGGTGGTCCTCCTATTCAAATGCTAATCTCTTCTGAAAACACCTTTATAAACACAGCCAGAAATCTGTTTTGCCAGCTATCTGGCATCTTTTAGCCCAGTAAAACTGACACATAAAATTAACTAACACATCAGGCTAATTCAGTCTGCCTGCTATTAGAACAAAATAGACCACTTATGAGTAGTTCATGACACACCCTTATTCAAAATGAGGTCCCATTTTGTAACAAACTCTAAAGTTCTTATAACAGCCTACAAGTATCTCTGCACCTGTACACCTCAGTGACTGTCTCCTTTCACTCTCCTGCTCTCTCATTCACTTTGATCACATTGGCCCTCTTTTCATTTTTCAAACTTAGCAAATATATTCCCATCTTCTAGGTCCTCACAGTTACTCTTTCCTCTCATTTTCCCCAGATGTTCTTACAAATCAGTCTCTTAATCCATCCAAGTCTGTTGCATGTCACCTCCTCTAAGGGGCCTGTTGAGACCACCCTATCAGAATATCAGAAATCTTTTCCATCTTTCTCCTCAATCCTGTTTTATCTTTCCTGATATCTCTTACTTCCTGATAGTATGCTATATATTTGTCTAACGTGTTTACCACACCATATCCAGCACAGAGAACTGTACTTGGCATTAGTAGGAAGGCGGTAAATAACTATTGAGCAAACAGATGAAACAATAACGTCCATTACAAAATCTGGCATGTGGATATTAAATCAAACGTTGTCATTTATTTCAGGCTAAACAACAGAGAATGTAAAACATCAAATTATTAACCGCAGGTATGGTTTATTTCTGTATTGAAATAAATAGTATGGCAGCCACTAATACAATCAATAATCTTAAAATCTGAAAACATTTACAGCTGACGATAAAATAGATTCAGTCATCATTTTTTAAAAATCGCTGTACGGTGAGCATATATAGCTTATTCATTAGACACAAGGAAGTGAAGAGACCACTACCCTCCTCCCTTCTGTATAGTTTGTTTTTTGTTCCAATTATTTATAAAGTGCTTATCACCATAGTATCGAAGCTTCATTAGCGAAAGGCAAACAGGACAGGCAGGAGGTGAAAAATTATGCTGTCTGAACTACTCCTCTGAAAGCATTCTATCCAAGAGAAAGAACCTCAAACTGGAATGATAATTCATATTCTCAATGACTACAGAATGCCACTGTACCTGTCGAGGCCTCAGTTCCTCAATTATAAAATGACAAATTTGGAAGTGGGTGACATTTAAGGTCTCCTTTAACTCTAACTGCAGTTCAATAACTCTAAATATGACTAGTTTTTAGAGATTTCTGCAATTTTTGTAATTCATTTTTATTATATCATAGTAATTACTGATGATAAAAAGACATTTTAAAATAAA
Source organism: Carlito syrichta (assembly GCF_000164805.1). Classification (NCBI taxonomy): domain Eukaryota; kingdom Metazoa; phylum Chordata; class Mammalia; order Primates; family Tarsiidae; genus Carlito; species Carlito syrichta. Next base: position 611,431 of record NW_007246108.1, on the reverse strand, counting down.
TAATAAACACAAATACAGCACGAGTATAAAACATACATAAGGAAACAGTACAATTTTGTTCCAAGGCTCTCAGTCTTAGCTATCTAACAAGTAAGATAAACATGTGGAAAGGCCTGTAACGTAACAGTCGACGTCATGGAAACTAGAGCCACGCTGGCTAGGTTAGAATCTAGTTCAACGACTTTCTAGATAAATAACTTTAGGCAAGTCATTTAACTTTGTTGTGCCTTCATTTCCTTATCTGTAAAATGATAATACTTCATGAGATTACTATGAGAATTTATTAGAATGAAGCCCTGGGAATATTGCCTCGTATTTAGAAAGCAATATTTAATTATTTTTCAATGACTATTATACAATTCAAAGGGTTAACATAAGAATTAAGTGAGAAAGCACATTTAAAATAACACAATATCTAGCAGAAATAAATCCATCAATCCAGCAATATTTATTGAGGGCTTCCTGTATCAGACACTGGGTTAAATGTTAAGGATATCAAATAAATTAAACAAAGTCCCTGCTCCCCTGAGGCTTGCAATAGCGTTATTGGTGAGAGACAGAAAATGTATACATAAACAATAAAATATGCTATTTCAGGTAGTGAAAATTAAGAATGAAATAATTTTGGAAGAGAGAATGTTGGGTGTCTAATTTTGTTTCAGGTAGTCAAGATTTGTCTGATAAGATTGACTTTTTCCCAAGTTATATGGTAAAGTAAATAGAATTTTATAAATGTCAATGCCAGTATCATCATATTTAATTGAAATTTAGGTTATAAAGTAAGACTTGTATTCGACATATTGTTACTATTATTATACTGATAAAAGAGTGATGACATATGTTCAATTATCCATTTAGAAAACATACTATCATTTTTGTAATCTCCACATTATTTTCAGTAAAAAATATTAATATAGAGTTTAATCTATACACAGAATTTTTAAACATGATATATATCATGTGACTTGTCAGTGTTCACAATAATAATCACAACTTTAAAATGCGTATATTTTCAAACATACAGAAATATATAATCCCAGATATTGATATTGATTAGGTAATTGAAAATTACAGAGATGCCAAGATACTAGCAACATTCAAATATAGGTTTTTGATTCTAAATTCAGAATTTTTTCACTACTTTAAACAGCTTAAATACTAATATATTCAATTGGCTATCCTCTGTTATTGTTTAATCCTTAAATTGATACTACTAGCTTTTTTGTTTGCATTCCTGAGGACCAGATTGCACAAGATAATTTCATTTGCCACATTAGTGGACTTTCACGGCCTTTGCCTTCAGATGAGAAAAGGGTTGAATTCATTATTTTCATACTCAGTATCTCATTTATAATTCAGCAGGTTTTTTTCTATTATAAAGTTCTTCATTCCTTGGTAAATAGTTTATTCAATATACCAGTTAAACTAAAAAGAAGAGAAAACATTTTAAATTTTAATGTGTAGTTTATCAACATAACATGAAACATAGTTATTTGAGAACATGTCCTACTGAAGTACTGAAAGCTGCTCATTCTATGGTACAGACTGTGAAACATAAAGAACTGCAAATGTGAACAGGTGAAAGGAATACTCATGCTACACGAACAAACTGATTTTCATAGTGGGCTAACATCTGGAATAGATTGTGGTGATAAGCCCCCTCTCAAGGGTTGGCTATGTATCAGTGAAAAGAGACTCATATTTTGGAGAAATGAGCAAAAGTAATTATTTAAAATTCATATTTAACTATTTTGCCTATTGAACCAATGAAAAATTTTCAGATAACATAGCACATTTTCAATTCATGTGACTAGCTGTATAGAAAGGCATTACTTTTATAAGTTATTTTAAAATACAGTTCCATTAAATTTTTTTAAAAAAGAATAATACATGACAGTATTTAACTGGTATATTTGTTGATTTATTATCTTTTTAACTTTTTTGTAAATATGATTTTTTTTAGTTAAAAAAAAAAAAGAAACAAAAAACCTGGCCCTGATGCCTTACTCTCCTAGATAGGATACATATAGAAAATAGTCCATAAACACTAATTCACACAATAATGTTGTATATTAAGATTCCCCAAAAGTGTTTATACACACTGTCTCATTTCGAGTTCACAATTATATGTAAATCATTGAGAAGAGTGTCTGACACCAAGCTAGCAGTTGATAATGCTATTTGTTATTATTTTTCAACAGCACCTCAAGCTCAAGATATTAAACTATATTCTTTACCCACTCACCCATGTCTCTAGTCTCTGTCTGCTGCTTCTTACCTGGCTTGGCTTCACCTAGTCTCTCCAGTCTGAAACCTGGGAGGCATCAGCAACTCCATCAATTCCTTTATCCTGTGTTTTACCTTTCTTCTTAATCACCATTATCTCTACATTCTCATTGAAGGTGCATTGGCTCAGGTGTTCATGATTTTTTGCCAAAATGATCGCAATTACCTCTCTTAATCTAGAAGAAGCCCAAGTCTGACCCCCTTATAATTCAATTGCTGTGCACCTGGGGTCACTGATCCAGTCATGTTGGTTGTCTAATGGACCTTAAATATTCCCCACTGATTTGGTGATAAGACTCAGACTCTGTCACCCTCAGCCTCATTCTTGTTACCCCTCACCAACTCAGTCGTATTCTCCCACTATTTACTCTCTTCACACCAAATGACATATAGTTCTCAGAGTGTGCTATGTTGTCTTCCTGCCATTGCACAGCCCACTTCATCTGGGAGGAATGTTCCTTTTTCTTATCCTGGGTAACTTCTGCTTATCTTTCAAGACTTGGATCAGGCATTAAACTCTGTCATTATTACGCTGGTGATCTTGTCTCAGTAGCTAACCTTCTGATGTTCTGTGACCATAATTCCCTGGTTTATTTCCATCATGGCCCTTATCCATTTGTATGATTCATTTACTAAGTTATTAAATATTAAAGTATTAAATATTTGATGTTGAACTTAAAAGGTAAAGGACACAATTCATGTTCTCAATTTGCTTACCTCACATAGTTAACATTATTATGTATGTTGAGAACATTTAAGATCTACTCTAATGATTTTCAAGTACATAATACATTATTATTAACTATAGTTACCATGCTGTATAATAGATCTCCAAAACTTATTCATCCTAATTGAAACTTTGTATGTTTTGACCAAGGTCTGCCCGTTTCCCTCAACTTTAGTCCCTGGCAACCAGGATTCTTTTCTCTGCTTCTATGAGAAAACTAAATAGATGACACCACAGGTGTTACATTAAAAGTCGGACTTTTTAATGCTGATACAAAGAACTCATGTTCTCTTGCCCTGCCTAACTTCCCCACAATGATATTCTTACCCCCAAGAACTTTATTTCAAAAATGTACTTTTCTTTCTTCCTGCCAGCTCAGCAAAATGTTTTACCAAGTTTTCCCTGAATTCTGGATAGATTCCGGATAAAAGAAGGTTAATCACAAGATGTTTGGCTTCTCTAACTTGCCTGCTGTTATCTAACTTATGGCTGTAAACTTGGGAGGCATCCTGACTACTTCTGGCTCATTTTCAGTTCTCCGTGCACCTATACATCAGAAATCCGTGCACCTATTTCTTACTCAGCCCCAAAGAAGTAACCGGACCTTCTTTTTTTTCTTTCTTCCTTCTTTGCTACCTTCTTTCTTTCCTTTCTTCCATCTTTCAACAAAAATTGAGTACATACTATGCACCATACACTGTATTAGTTGCTGTGGTAGAGTGGTGAACAAGATATATAGGGTTGTGTTTTTTGTTTTCTTTTTTGGGTTGTGGTTTTATTGAAGCTTTAAGTATCTACTAAGGAATAAATATGAAATAAACAATTACATAATTAAATATTTAATCATAATACTTGTAAAACATTTTAAAAAGAAAGAAGTGATTTTGCTGATGAGTTACTTAAGAATTTAAAGCAATGGGCAGCATCTGGACAAGATGTGGCTTATGGTCTGTTCTCTAGGAGTACTGTTGCCCTCAGGTGCATCTTAGTTAAAGCGAAATTTTCTGATCTGTGCTTTCCTGAACACATCTTACTTCAATTTGTCTGAGTAGTATCAGAAAGAAAGCAATCTGATTAAACTGATTGATATTCAGATATTGAATGCTAACAACTTATTTCCAACGCACACGCACACACATACGTGAATAAAGGCAAAAGTGGCTTCAAGCATCTTTGCTTTTCATCTTTTTTCTTTATTGTGGTATAATTGACAAAAATTTTATATATAGCAATCCCTCAGTATACTCCAGGAATTGGTTTCAGGACCACCTGCATATATCAAAATTGGCACATACTCAAGTTCTGAAGTCAGCCCTGTGGAAACCACATACAGGAAAAATCAGCCCTCCCCCATATTTGTGAGTTTCACATCCCTTAAATACTAAATTTTTTTATTGAATTTAGTTGTAGACGTGAAGCCCACAGATAAAGAGGGCTAACTGTACTTACCGGAAAAAACAAAAACAAAAACAAAAAACAACTGTGCATAAGTGGACCCACACAATTCAAACATGTGGTTCAAGGGTCATTTGTGTTTATGGTATAGTGTATGATATGATGTTTTTATTTACCTGTATATGTGTATTTTGAAATGGTTACCATAGTCAAGCTCATTAACACAGACATTATCTCACAGTTATCATTGTTATGTGTAAGTGTTGAGTTCATTTAAGATCTACTTCCTTAGAAATTCTGAGTACATAATACATCACTAATAACTATAATCACCATTCTATACAATAGATCTCCAGAACTTATTCATCTTGTCTAACTGAAACTTTGTATATTTTGTCCAAGGCCTTCCCATTTCCCTCCTACCTTAGTCCCTGGCAACCAGAATTCTCATCTCTGTTTCTATTAGTTTGAATTTTTTAGATTTCACATATAGATGGGATCATGTGATATTTGTCTTTTCCTACATGCTTATGTCATTTAATGTAATGTCTAGATTGTCATAGATGACAGGATTTCCTTACTTTTTAAGGCTGAATAATATGCCATTGTACACATATACCACATTTCCTTTTTTTTTTTTTTGAGTTGGAGTCTCACTGTGTCACCCAGGCCAGAGTGCAGTGGCACACTCACGGCCACCCCAGCATCGACCTGCTGGGTTCCGGTGATACTTCTGCCTCAGCCTTCTAAGTAGTCAGAAATACAGGAGCATGCACCCACACCCGGCTAATACCACATTTCTTTATCCATTCATTGCCAGTGGACACAAGTTAATTCCATATCTTGACTATTGTGAATAGTGATGCAATGCACATATTTAAACTACAGAGAATTGATTTAATTCTGATGTGCTCTCTTGGTTGCAGAGTGCTAGTCTTCCAAGAACAGGCATCACCTTAATCCCAGTGTCTACTTTGCGTGGCTATATTTCAGTTGATAAGTAAATGTATTATCAGTGCACTTTAATATGCATATGAGAACCATGTAAATGTTTTACTCATTTATTGAGAGAGTGAACAGAAAAGGCTTGGGAAGATAAGGTTTGGGGTCATTCTGGCTTTATCACTTGCTAGATTTGGAATCTTGAGCAAGTTACTTACACTGTGTTTCAATGTCTTCATGAGTACAACCTGAAAAAGTTAATAGTATAGGTTTGTTGTAAGGATTAAATATGAAGAGGTATACAAAGCACTTGGCATAGTACCTGGTAGATAGAGTGTGTTCAATAAATGCTAAGTTAACATTCTTAGAGATCAATTTTTCTTCCAAAAGTGAGAATCAAATCATTTAGATTGTGCACTGAGAAAAAGAGACAGTGTAACAAATTTGATATTAATATCCTAGGAATGGTGGACAGCATGATTGTCCTCCAAAGATATTCAGGTCCTAACTCGCAGGACTGTGACTATATTACCTTACGTAGCAAAGGGAACTTTGCAAATGTGATTAAGAATCTTGAAATGGTAAAAATATCCTGGATTGGTCAGGTGGACCCACTGTACTGAACTCACCAGAGTCCATCTAAGAGGAAGTCAGAGGGATCAGAGAGGAGACATGACCGCAAAAGCAGAGGTCAAAGTGATGCCATTGCTGGGAGAGACCATGGACCAAAGAATGCAAGTGACCTCTAGAAGCTGGATCAAGCAAGGAAGTAGATTCTCTCCTAACAACTTGACTTTAGCCTGATACAAAGGATTTTGGATTTCTGGCTTTCACAGTGGCACAATAATGAATGTCTGTGTGCCACTCAGTTTGTGATAGTCTGTTATAGTAATCAAAAACTAATATACATAGACTGGCCTGAATTGATTTTGTTCTGGGTAGGTAAATTTCTAAAAATAAAAAGGAAAAATATAATTTAATATACAAATATACTGCATACTCTTATCCAAAAAATATTAAATTAAGTTTGGTCTTTATCACATGGACAATTTAGAAATATTTTGCTTTTGCAGTCTGATTAGAACTAGATGAACATATCATGCCTTCTGCTGTGCATATCTTCCAAGTCAGCATCATTACAAATGGCAAGAACTTGATATTCCAAGGATTCCAAACTGTACATTCTGAAGTAGAAGAATAGAATAGTGGGGAAATATATATATATATTTTTTCACTGTGCTAATATTGAGTGTAACATTTTCTAAACACTATTTTTTAAATAATTAAAACTTCCTTCATCTTTTAGAGTCTGGTTTATTTTTATTTCTTCTGTCTTTACTGATTTAATGCTTTTGTGCCAGGGCACAACACTTTCAAATAAGGTAGTAACTTGGAAGGATTATTTGTGCCATAAAATGGATCAATACAGTTTTCTTGAAATAGGAAATTCTCTTAGTACATTTCTAAATGTTTCAGTTTTATAAATGTGCATAAATGATTTACATGCACAGCTTCTTTTGAACACATTTGTTGCACAAAAAAGAGCACTGCTGTATAGTATTGTTTGTTTCCATGCATCAACCATAGTGTATACATTTAAAAACATGCCATTAAAAAGCATGTTTGTTTTAGAAGACTGAAACTGCTGTGCTGAGATACCAAATGCTTATTCATAATCACTTCTATCTTATGCACATTGTTTTAGACCGATGAAAAAAATTGAAAGTGATGTTCCTGGACCTTAAAAAAAATAGGAATGAGGAGATAGAGGGAGAAATGGGGTGGGGGACTTTAATCAGTAAATGTATTTTACTTTTATTTAATTCTGTTTATCTGAAAGAAAACAGGTAATTCCCTTCAAAAAATGTTGCATAATGGTCCAACATATTACTATATAATAACAACAATTTAAAACGAACTTAAAATATCTACCCAATTTTTAAATTTTATGCATGTGTATATGTGTATTTGTAAAACTGTAATCTTTTCTATAGTTCTTCAATATTCCCTATGTATACAGTACACTTCCTTAGTCTATGGTAATACCAACAGACAAAGTGCATAACTGCTGCAGGATTCCAACAGCAGGGACTTGTCAGTGCTGGATAAAGATTGCATGGCACATGCCAGCTCAAACATGGACATTTCCTCTTTCTGTTTTCCTGCTCCCAAAGGCCAGCCAATCAAGGGTGAAACCCTCAAACCTGGCACATCTGATTCAGAATCTCAATACAAATGATTATGCTTTCATTCCAATGCCTCTGCAGGTGACAGAAAATAAGCTGCCTTCTCTCCAGGAGAGGACTGAAGTCAATATGTTCACAAGTGCTTTTCTTTTATTAAGAAAAGTATTTACCAATGCAGGGCACTGTTTAGAAAAACTTGATAGCTACTCTTATTAAGTTTCAAACCGTGGTCAGAGAGTAATGTGGATGCTGACTATGGCTCCTTTTGTGGATTCCACATACAGTAAATCTAATAAAATTAGAGAATTTTTTCACTTTCAATTTATCTCTCAAATGTGACCATATGTATAAATCTTTAAACTTCCTTATAGAAAAACTAAATGTCAACTTCAAGGGGAAAAATCTTTAAAGTATAAATGATTGCTTGCTTTTTATACACTTAAATACTTGGGCCAGACGCAGTGGCGCATGCCTGTAATCCCAGCACTTTGGGAGGCTTAGGCCAGAGCATTGCCTGAGCCCAGGAGTTCCAAACCAGCTTGGAAAACTTGGCAAGACCTCATCTTCACAATAAATCACAAAATCAGCTGGGTGTGGTATGTACCTATTATAGTTCCAGCTACTTGGAAGACTGAGGCAGAAGGATTGCCTGAGCCCACCAGGTTGAGGCTGCAGTGACTGTGATGCCAGTGCACTCCAACCTGAATGACAGAGTGAGATGCTGACTCAAACAAACAAATGAACCCCTCCCAAAACAAATACTTATTAACATTATGATATATATTTGTGGAACAGGCTAAGGGGATTGATATGTGTATTAATTTTTTATTGCTGCATGATAAATTACCACAAACTCAGCAGCTTAAAATAACATTCATATATTAGCTCAAAGTTCTGTACGTCTAAGGTTCATCACAGTGGGACTGGATTCTCTGTTCAGGACATCACAAGGTTAAACTCAATTGTCAGATGACTTGAGCACTTATCTAAAACATTTGGGGAACATTTTTCTTACAAACTCATTTGGGTTGTTGGTAGAATGCAGTTCCTTGCAGTTGTATGACTGAGGTCCTCATTTTCTTTGTACTGGATGGAGATCATTTTCAACTATAGGACATACACAATTTCTTTTTCTGTGGCCTTGTCCATTTTCAAGTTAGCAATGGCATGTTAAATACTTCTTATAATTCAAATCTCTGACTTCCCCGTTTGCTACCAGCTGGAGGAAAAATCTCAGCTCTTAAAGGACTCATGTGATTAGGTTAGCTCCAACTGGATAATCTTTCTATTTTAGGGTCGACTGATTAATAACCTTAATAACATCTGCAAAATCCCTGATGCCATGTAACATAATTATAGAAATAACAGCGAGGGTGAAAACCATAAGGGCCATCTTAGAATTCTACCTACCATACTGGATGTCCTGTTTAGGTCCTGGTTATCACCACCTTTTATTAGTTTTGAACTATTCCAGAACTCTAAGTTCTAGAAAACTGATAGCAATGCAGATGATTCTTATTCATAGAAATGCAAGTGAAATGTGTCTGGTAGAATGTAGTTGATTGTTACTCTGTGAATAGGTTAATTTTGTATTTATTTGTAAATGCATTTTAGCATTCTCTACTGCCTATATAAGAATAGTTATTTAAATCCTCCTTTGAATTAATTGTAAAATCTTACTGGTTCCCTCATCAAATAATAAATTAAAATATTTGATGTTCATTTTATATTCATATGAGTTATGATTTTATTTTTTAAAAATACTGATCCTATAGCAGAATCTATTATATGTTAGTCACTCTAGTGGTTTATCAGCACACAAGATACAACCTCAGATAAGGTCATATGAAGCTTGGTTTTTTTTGAAAACTGAAAAGTCTCCTGTAAATAAAAGATATAACGGAGTAGAAAAGATGTTACTGTTTCAAGTAAAGTTTTATGCTAATACCTTATAAAATATAAGGAAAGTTTTGTGAGTCTCAATTTCAACAACTAAACAAATTGTGAAGGGGAGACTATTGAGTACATATATTTAGTAATATTAACACAAAAATAAACTTCTCGAGCTTTCTCTAAGTGAAGGAAAGCCATGAGTAGGTGGACTTACATATTGAGAATCCAGAAATGTCAAATCATTGATCTTGATATACTCATGCCATTAAGCATATGAATGGGACCGTTTATAAAATGTTCCCATTGTTATACTAAATTTACTTATAATTTATAGCTATATGAGTCAGTGACCAATATTCAATCCTAGTTGAAATATATATAATTGCATTTCATTTAGTAATTATGACATAAACACTGCTATTTGCTACCTTGGTATAAATCAGGAAGCTAGTATGTACACATTGTAAAGCAGATACAGGTTCTCATCTTCAAAAACTATTTTTTTAAGTTAATTACTTAACTTTTTTGTAAAAAAAAAAATGTGACTTGTATGTATTTATGTAACTTTGAAAGATATCCAGATCTGTTAGGCAACTGATTGTATCTACCAATTTTTCTAGGCTCAACATTCTGAACTCAAGTTTTAGACCGATTATTTTGCTCCATTCATTTCAGTACATACAGATTACGATGAATTGTAATAACAAATCATAGAAAACGTTTTGTGTTTGAATGCTCATTAGTGCCAAAACCAGTATTTTAGTTGGGTAAATATAATCTTTAATTTGGTGGATGAGATTATTAGAAATTCTCTTTACATATGAAAGGTGTAACTGTGGAAGGAAGAATATGAAGAGATAGTTAAATGTTCTTTGTTTTTACATTCTAATTTTATATTCTGTTATTAGATGCAGGCAGCAATACATCAGATGTTTTCTGGAATATATATTCTTAACCAAATGTTATTGAAGATCCAGTGAATATAACATCCAGTGAAAAGTAGCTTATTCACTTACAGCATCTTAGTTAAAGGTTTTGTGAACTTTAGAAGGAAAACATATGGCTATCCTTGGCCTTCATTCTTACCCTGTTATTTTCCCTATGAGAAAAAATAATTCTCATAGGGAGCATCCTACTATGACTCATTTACAGTTTTATATCTGTGAGAAACGAAGAAAAAGCTGACCCAGAAATCAAGACTTAATGGGCAAAATAAATTTACATCGTAGGCTTGTGTGATATTTCCTTCAGCATGACAAACAATTTCTCATTTCTGGAGTTTATGAGTAGCAAAATCACCCTTAACCTCTCTCACCCAGCTGTTTTGTTAAAGGCATTTGACCAAGTAAGATCAGGATGTTGTGTTAAAATCACAAAGTATAAAGTACTTATTTTATAATGGACTTTACAAACAGTATACTTCTCTTTAAGTAAATTGTATATGTCATATTTGTTTTATTTATATTACTATAAAACAAACTCTTCTGACAGTTTCACCTATAAAAGTGAATAGTATGATGCAGACTTTTCAAATGTATGTATTTATAAATATTTGTCATATTTGTAATATTTATAAATAAATTCAAGGAATAAATAAAGCCAATGAGCATATTCCAAAAATCAATGACCACTGGCTGGAACAGTGCCTTTGAACAGTGGAACTCTCTCATGGCCACATTGAGCTATCCTTTGAATTTCTTGCTTTGATGCATTCCTGATTTTATTGCTGCTTAAAGGCAAAGTTTGGGTTTTATTTATTTTAAAAGCATTAGAGAAATATTTGCAGAATGACTGAATTGATAATAAAGGCTTCTAACAAAGAGATCAGTTAATAAACCAAGAGAACAGCACCTTTATGGGTTCAGTGAGAAAACTGATAGAATTGCTTACTTGATGACTCTTAACATGAAATATTTTCTGAAGCTTTTAAAAAGTTTTAGTGGTTTTTCACATGAGGACAATTAGGTTTAAAATATATGCCACTGTTCTGTTAGATTTCAACAAATGCACCATTAGAAATTTGTTTAAATAAACATTAGCAAATAAAGCCAAAAAGATATAGGCTGTAGCTTTTTAGGTCCAAAACAAGCAATTAAAATGGGAAGAATTCAGCCTATACACATGTGGCCCACATTATGACAAGCAATTGTTGGACCACGTTTTTTGACTAAATTGATATTAGGGCTTCACTCACTTGGAGAAGTTTTCCTTTGGCTAGCTTAGACTTCATATAACTTTTCAAGTTCTCCCTGGACTCCAGAGCACCATTTAAGTTAGGTTTTCTCCATGAAGCCTTTCCTGACTACTTAAACGTCCCTTGATTTTTTTCCTCACTAATTACCTATCAGCATCATACACTCTCTCTCTACACTATTTGTATTAGTTTCAAGGTGTGGGCCTTAGTGTGCACACACATGCATGTGTGTTTCTGTGTACATACAAATCTTGTCTCCCATGCAAGGGTTTGCATTTCTCAGTACAGAGAGCATGGCCCTGTGCCTTTGTATTTCCCATGGTGCCTAGTGTAGAACATGTTATTAAGCGTGAAATGGTTCCACTGTAAAACTCCAGGCTGCTGAGCCAAAGGAGTTTTTAATGGGGTGCATAGGAAGTATACTAGAGTCCATGTTTTTGCCTACTGGGGGATTCATTTTCAACTTGTAGCTAAGCAGGAATTTATTCTCCCAGCCAAAAAGCAGTAGAATATACACCGGCTCCTTGCAACTGCTACGGCTCTGGCAGAACACTGAAGCAGCAGACAAAGAGCACTCAGAGAAGACAGAAAGTTGCTGGGCTACTCAAATAGAGACAGAAGCCAGTCCCTGTATAATAAATACTAACAGTAGCCATTTAGCCAACAGCGAGGAGTGAAACAGCCTTCACATATAACCATATGCATGTTATGAAGACTATATATTAAAATCTGAAAAACAATGCTAGATATTAACTAAGATTTTTCTACTGAGAGTAATATGGAATGTGGTACAAATAAGCAATTAACCCAGTATAGAAGAGCTAGGGGTGTAAGAGGATGTGCCACCAAACTGACAACAGAGAAAGAACTTTAACCTGTGCTACACCTGAACAGAGACATTGCATTTGTCTCACTGAACTGATAATATAAAATCAGAAATTTCTAAACTCTACTTGATGTCATTTCTAATGTGTTATACTTATCCTGAAATGTAAGTAAACTCTAAGGCCATTTTTATTTAATAGTTTTCCTCATAAAGCCTTGAGTTAAAAAACCATCTAGGTATCAATAATGATAAAAATATGAACCTAGCAATTTTTTGGCATGATTCTGGTCTCTATTTTGAACATACCAGAATAGCATTCTTTATAGAGGATTGCTATAAAAAAGCTTACTCTTACAGGATGCAATACACAAACACTTATCTGGCAAACATGGTTGTCTAATAAATACCTGCTGATTGATTTAACAACCACAAATATTATAAATGGGAGAATTTCTTCTTTTGAGTTCATCTCTAAAATAAAACAGGATAAGCCACCCAATAATCTGTATATACTTAAAAGAAAAAGGCGGGATGAAGTCAGATGCTTGAAACCTTAGAATTCAAAGAGAAAAACAGCTGGCTGTTAATAAGCCTTACAGGGTGACATTTACCTTGGTCAGTTTACCTAGGCTCAGAGTTTGATATCCCAGCCAAAATAATCTTGTCAGTCACCCAGAGTTTGTGAATGTCAGGAGGCTAACTTGCATTTTCTGAATGCATGAGAGACTGAAAAATGCCAACTTTGTTAATTTACTATGTTATAACTTAGGACTCTTAATCGCAAGTGAGAAAAATTCCAATGTCAAACTGGCTTAAGCACAAAGAAATTTATTGATTCAAATAATCCAAAAAGTATGAAAGTTTGGCTGGCTTGATGTTGAGACTTAAACAACATCACAGTTACCTGGTTCTCTACCTTGGATTGATTTTTCCCCACATATTGGATTCATTTGCAGACATGATTCTCTTTTCTTAATTAAAAGCTTACCACTGCAGTACCAGACTTCATATCGAGTGTAGAAGGAGTAGTCTTTATTTTCCAACCATTCTGGGTCTTGATGTCATGTCCCCACAGGGTCACATACCCATCCATGAACCAATCACCAGGCCAGAGAGATGGGATGTATTGATTTATGTTAGCCAGTCCTAAAGCTAAAGTTGAGATCAATCCCATCTTAACTGTGTGGGCTGAGTAGAGAGATTAATTATCCCTCAAAGGAAAAGGCATACATTATTAGAAAGATGGTGGAGGTGTGAAGAGCAATTCCATTATGCTATGAGAAATACAACTGAATAAGTTATTCACCTCAGCCTGATGAGCATTTTGTTTTTTCGCTAAGCAAGCTACAAATAGGGATACAAATTATCAGAAATTTATTTGGTGGACAAGGAATTAGATTGAAGGAACTTAGTTATATAATTAAAATATTTTGTGACAGCAGCCTATTATTGTGTTTATTTTCACACTACTTGTACGTCTGTGAAGTGATCTGGCATTAGATTTTTAGAGAACTCACTGTAGCCCTTTGCGAATCTTCCACATCAGTTGTATGATGAAAATTCTAGCTGGTTAAGCAAACTTGGTCTTAAATTTGCTACAGCCAGTTTCCAACAGAGATTAATTTTAGAATTCTAACATAGCACTCATGTTTATATGCTAGACTTCAGTGGACTCTATAGACTGCCACATTTCCTAACATGGCATTCAATATTTGGTCTTTCATTTTCTCAAGAATAGTCATAGTCTATTCACTAATCGTGTAACCTTAGGCAAATCATTTAACCTCTCTAGATCTCAGATTTACCAATTGCAAATAAGACTATGTAAATTCCAGGTTTCCTTTTCATATTCTCCACGATACTTTCTCAATAACAGAGGCCATTAAAGTGTCTCTCTTATTTTATGTACTATATTCATATTGTACTTTTGCTGAGTTATCATATGGTACAAAATAAACCCCAAACCTCAGTGGCTTAGAAAACCAGGTTTATCTCTTCTTCATGATACATGTTAGCTGAGCCTCTGTTCCACTTCATCTTCGTTCAAGGACAAGGCTGGGAAAGAAGCTTCTACCCAGGTAATGACAGTTTGACAGCAGAGGGAATGACTGTTCACATTCCATTGATCAAAGCAAGCCACATAGCCAAGGCTAGGGTCAACATGGTAGAAAGTGAGCTAGTCTCACTTAGAAAGGCAAGCATATGTCAAAAGGCTGGGATATGTAATCCTCTCACAGGAAGCGTAGGGAGGACTTGGGAAACACAATACAATCTACCACTGTACTCAATGCCCAGGTACATTAAAACTTAGATTATGTTGCCATATATCAATTTATATCACCCTATTTATATGAAATAATACGGCATTTAAGCCTACATTATACCATTGTAGAGTGCTACATTTTTTGGTAGACTCAGTGGAGTAGCTAAGAATATGAATTTACTTTGAGAAAAACAATGTCAATAAGGACCAAATGTTTTTCAATGCAAACTAATTATCAGTTGAGGTTCTTTGCAATTCAGTTGATTTGATGATGGTAATAAAACTTGTGGAGTGGACCAAAAGAAAAAAAAAAAAGTGTGATTCCTGGGTTTGGGATTTTCCCCAATTATCTTTTCAAATTCGGAACTTGAGTGGTACAAATGATTTACCCTTAACAAACTGAATATCAAATACTCACATATGAAAATGTAGTATTTATGGGTCTGGTGATCCTTCTGCTGCAGTCTTCCAAGTAGTGGGAACTACGCGCATTACCACGCCTGGCTAATTTTTTTTTTTTTTAGTTGGAGTCACTCTGTCATCCAGACTGGAGGTGCAGTGGCCGCTCCCGGCCACCGCAGCCTCGACCTGCTGGGCTCCAGCGATCCTTCCGCCTCAGCCTTCCAAGTAGCCAGAACTACAGGTGTGCGCTACCACGCCCGGCTGGTTTTTTGATTTATTGTAGAGATGAGGTCTCGTCAATTTGCCTGGGCTGGTCTTGAACCTGTGGGCCCAGGCAATCCACTAACCTCGGTTTCCCAAAGTGCTGGGATTACAGGCTGAGCCACAGAGCCCAGCCAACGCAGTAGTTCTTAAAGTGAGGTCCTGGAGCCGCAGAATCAGCAGTTCCAGGGAATTTGTAAGAAACACAAATTCTCAGGCCCACCTTTGACCTAGTGAATCAGAAACTCTGAAGCATAGGCCCAGCCAAATACTCCAGTTGATTCTGAAATGCACTAGAGTTTAGAAACCACTGGTCTCAGGAGTATTCCTAAGCCTCTGAGACTTTTCAAGCCTGTCTGGGTGGGACCTTTGTTTCCAAGTGGCTAATTCACGTCAGCACCTTTTCCTTTCATCTGTCAGAACCTAGTGCCATTTGTAATCTCCATGTGAAACAACATATCCTATATAGCCTAGGGTTCTAAAACCTCATCTGGGTCGTTGACATGGATTAGTGTGAGAAATGTTTCTATATCACCACATATTTGCTTTAAAAATATGTTGTAGCTATTTGCCTCAGTATGCCACTTTGACCAATGTTATATGATCTTGAAATAAAAAACCTTGTCTTATTTTAGGGTTCTGCTTTGCCAAAAATATTTATGGCTTTCCTAGCTTTGCCAGGATAGGAAAGCTGCAGGGGTTTGGTTTATAGCAAGCCAGCTTGTGTAGGTCAAGAAGGTCTGTGGAAAAATCTGAACTGTGTCTCTTTCCCAAACCAAATTCAGGCTATGGTCCAAGAAGAGGGAAATAAACACTCAGGTGAAGAATTGTTCATTTCTTCTGGAATATTTAAACGATCTCTCCTAAGAAGGCATGATTTGGCATCAGATAAATATGATTAAAAATAAGGTTTTAATGGGAATTGGAGAGTTCAAATTTAGGTTGGATAATACTTTATTTCTAGCCTGTTGAAAATTTCAAATCATTTTGGGCTAATACCACTTTAGGATTCTATAGTTTTTTGCTTACTCTAGTATAGATAAATACTGAACCTACCGAGATACCATTGCTATTTAGATAAATGTGTCAATATAATTTGAGCATTTTTAGTAGATTTCTTGAGAAAGACTTTTTAAATCTATTTTTAGGTCACGTTATTTTTAAAATAAAAGAATGACTTCTATATCTGAGCATTTTATGCTGAGTTTTATTCTTCTTTGAAGTGTTTACAATTTATGCAGCTAGATGTATGCATGAGGTTTTTGTCTGGTTACTATAATATTTTTCACATCTTCCTTCAGAAGAAGATGCTAACCTGAGGCAGGACATAAAAATATGGTGATATAGTTAACATGGAAGTGAAAAAGTGACAAAGATACCTTTTAAAGTTCATATTTACAATTTGATTTTTCTAGGACATATCAGTCGGGAGCATGGATGGACAGGGTACTACAGTCAAAGGATATGAGTCTAAATAATAACAATAAAGAATGTATTTTCTAGCCGGGCTCGGTGGCTCAGTCTGTAATCCCGTGCCTCGGGAGGCTAAGGTGAGTGGATTGCCTGAGCCCGGGGGTTCGAGACCCACTTGGGCAACTTGGTGAGACCTCATCTCTACAATAAATCAAAAAATTAGCCGGGTGTGGTAGCGCGTGCCTGTAGCTCCAGCTACTGGAAGGCTGAGGTGGAAGGATCGCTGGAGCCCAGCAGGTCTAGGCTGCAGTGACCGGAAGCAGCCACTGCACTCTAGTCTGGGTGATAGAGTAAGACTCCAACTCAAAGAAAAAAAAAAAAAAAGAATGTATTTTCTGGCACCTGTCATAGCTGCTTCAGTATCTCATGGCATCTCTTTTTCTTTCCTTAGTTACCTCTCATGAGCATCACATGACTTTGTTCACATCTCTCTGTATTTCAGTATTGCCTTACCTTCATTTCAGTTTTCATGGTACTTATGGTGAGATAAAAACGTTCTCCCTGTTAGGTTAAACTACATGTAAAGACTTGTTCCTTTATTCTCCACAGTGACACTATTTTTTCCATTTGACTTACAGATTTAATCTTACAATCTCCTTTCCCCACAAAGTATGGCACAGGTTTCCTGAGGACTGTTCCAGAAGACAATTTGTGTGACATATTTTGTTTCTGTCTTCCCCTCTAACTTCCAATGTGTCCAAGCCCAAATTCAGAAGCAATTTCATCAAGTATGAGTTCCTTTTCTATCTTACATAATATCTAAGAGGTAAAGGGGTCACCCTTTTTGCCTAAATGCTTTAGAAGTTGGAAATCAGTGTATTCTGCCATTGCCATTCTCATGAGTATAATTATGCCTTTCAAAAATATAATCCTAGCCAACCCTCCTAAGTGTAGCTAGAGAAGATTAAATTATAGTATATTTAGGCCCTTCCACTGTGACTCTGGAAACTTACCAAAATAAAGTTTTTTTGTTGAGAAATATAACCTATATAATTTCAATAGTCATTATCTAGGTTGGCCTTTCTGGGGGGTCAGAGAAAGGCGAGACTAAATTATCTTTGGAAATGAAGGGGTTCCAAGGCTGTGCCACGGTAGCCTCTCATTTAGTTATCGGTACCTAAAATGCTGTGCCAGTGAGAAACAAAGTGATTAAAGTACAGAAGCCTAAATAAGATCAAAATTTAAGACAGAAAGTAAAATATTTTATTGACTAGGGCATTGCAGTGAGGTAGAAACCAGGAAACACTAGTTGGAGGACGGGATCTGCAGATATTTTTAAGCAGACCGATAGTTCAATGAGAGGCACACAAGCACACAGTTTGCCACATAGTCTTCTTATAGTCAAGACAAGGAGCACAGTTTTTGAAGTAAAAGCTATTCCAGAACTGCACATAGAGTATTTTGCTTTGCTTTGCATAGTTTGAAGTTTGGCTGCTTTCTTAGATTTTACTTTGGGTGTTAAGAGCGCTCAGCCCATGGAGTACAACTTTGATCAGTGCTGAATCAATCCTTTGTTTTTATGTTCTTTTGCCTGCTGGATGCTTCTCTCTATGTTGCATTTGACAGCAATGTTTACCCCTACCCTTCTAACACTTCCTGATTAACTCTGATAAATCTTGCTAAAAGACTGTCTACTCTCTGCTAAAATACCCGTTGTAAAGGAACATCACTGACTCCCAAAGTTGTTAATCTTTTCACTTTCAAATGACTTTCACCGTCAGCAAGTTCTTTTGTATCTGGGTCATAAAATTGTTTACAACATGGTCGTGCATCATGCACCTATAGCTACAGAAAGACTCTATGAAAAGAGGGACAATTGTTTGCAGAAAGAGCTGTAGGCATTTACAGGGAGAGTGAGTGCTGATGAGAAGGTGCAACCACCATTTGCTACACAGTCCACCCCGGACCGCCCAGATCCACTCATGCCCTGCTTTAAGTCAAGTTTTTCTGTTACTAATTCCACAAAGGGATAGCCAGTCCCCAACCCCTTTACACACACACATATAGTTTCTAAAACAAAGACTATAGGATTAGTGGGATAAGCCACAACTCCATCTACTGCAGATGGCCCTGGGTTATAATTGATATTTCCAGCTCCCTCTTCTGCCACCCATTCTAAAGTTTCCTCACTATCACCCTCAGTCAGCACTTCAACTTGCCTGAGTCATTGGCCCGATTGGGTAACACAGACCTAGATCCATGAGGGCTTTGGACCCTAAATTGCCCTGATCTTGTCAGGTTATCACCTGGGATGAAAGAGGTATCTTAGTGAGTACTCTGAGTTCCAGTCACATTCTTCCCTACTCCCATTAAGAAGCAGCAACTATAACTGCTCATGATATTAGCAACTTCTTTCTTTGCTCACTAGTCTACAAGCATGAGATGCACACTATGTCTAGGTTGCAGCCAAAGTTTTAGATATAGCGAAACACTGACTATGTTCCTAGGTCAAGGAACTGCCCCCACCACCTACTCCTGCTGTCTATACCCATACGAGGTCATCTAACATTCTGTTAGGTTAATATCTTCTGGCCTGCCATGATGTGTGGGAGCCTAGCACTCTCCGCAGTCAAAAAAAAGTCCCCAAGCAGAGACCAGTAGTAGGACTTCACTGGTTTGTACAACCTTAGGGGATATGGGAGGGGGGCCAATAGCATCTGCTACAGTGACACTATTAAATATTTGTTATAAAAGGCGGTATTAGATATGAGGCTGAGAATCCCTGTGTTATACTATGAACCACACATTTATGTCACATAATATAATCCTGATAGCTAGATGCTATTTATTTTATCACTCACAGTATCCTTCCCTCGTATTTTGTTATTATGTAGACACCAGAAGAGGAAGTCAAACAAATATAACCTGGTGTCCTCCCAATTTTCAGGACCTCTTAAATGAGGACAGAAAAAGGCAGTTGTAAATGTGAGCAGGACTTAAAGTACACAGTCACTGAGCACAACATGTGAATTTTCTACAATCAAGTGGTAACAGAGAGCAGTCTATTCAGATCCCACTGAGTTCTACTGCTTGGGTGCAAGAGGAAACTTATTTTAGCCATCAGCCCAAATATATTGGTTAAATTATTGCCATTTTCATTTAGAGGCAGCTGAGAAAATATATGCCAATTACTCCCAGTGACCACTGAACTCAAGATGTCTTTTCATTCATTAATTATTAAGGATTGGGCTTTTGTAAGAGGAGGTGATGGTTCTCTCTCTTTTTCTGTCATTTAACACCTCCTTCACAGGGGTGTTGTGAGGATTTCTGCCTGTGTGGTAATGAAGTTCGGTAGCCTGCTTGGAATTTCCCAGTGGAAAAGGTGTTATAAAATTTCAAAATAAAAAATATACTACTACTAATAAGGATGTTGATCTTGAAATGCAATATGAAAACCAGAGACTGGAAATTTGAAATTTGTAATGAAATGCTCTAAAGCTGTGATCTCTTCAGACCTTGAGAGTTCAGCAGGGGTGGGCCCAGGGAAGACTTGGATGGAAGATGCTGCAGGATGTGGTGGCGGTGATTCAGTAGGTGGCCCTCTTCCATCCCAGGGCGGTGCTGAGCCAACTCCTAGCCCTGTGTTATGGAGCACTGTGCTACAGGAGAACCATCTATTGAATGAGAGGTAAGACTGAGGTTCTGACCACTTCTGCTCATTAAAAATTCCAGGGCATTTTTATAAGGTTAAGGATGTATCCTTGTATTCTAAAATCCTGTTCCAGTTGGGTGGCAATACTGGCTTTTTAGTAAGAAGAAAGAAGATGCGTGGAAATTTCAGGAGGATGATGAACATTTCTATGAGGGAAAATTCAGACAGATTGACTCAAAATTTTACCCTGAACTCTAATTTTATGAAGTATCAAAACAAAACACCTGTTTGAGTATTTTCTTACAAGGGTATAAATGTATTTGTAGATGAGAAATCTCCTTTCTCAAATAAATGTATATAATAGGAGTAAATTTAAGGAAATCCTCTAATTTTAATATGAGTGACAAAATGAGTTGTACTTGGAGGATTTCTTCTGGACTTTTTGTTAGTCTTTGAATAATTGATATTTGAGATAAAAAATTGGATAAATTACATGGTAATTGATCATAACTGTACTAATTTAGAATAACCTGAGACCTTTCCCCGACCCCTTTTAGCTATATGTCACTCATAACTTCCAGAACTTTTAATATGTGCCACCCATAGCTTTTCATGTAATATATTAATTATAATAACAAAAATCAGAATAATAATGTCAAATTCTCAATAGTAAATAGACTAAAAGTCCTCATAAAGGGTCCTTAGAAAACCAAAAAAAAAAAAGAAAGAAAGAAAAAAAATTCAGTACAAAGACTAGGCCAGGAAGAGAAGACTGATTATCAGAGAAACCTTACACATTCTTACATATATTAGGGGGTTGCCTTTTCATGATAGTAGAACTACATTGCTTCTTCCATGCACTACTTACTGTTCTTCCTGAGCTCAAAATGCCCTATTTTCTAGATTTTGGCTAAAGGAAATCATTGAGCCTAAGCTCTGTATGTAATTTGCCATTTCTGTGGAAAGTTACCATAGTTCTGTGGTTACAGCAGAATGAAAAAAATGCCTCACAGCTTCAGGCAGAGAACAACTCAGATTAACTAATATGAGCAATGCCCTCTCAGTCCCTTAGTGTGAGATATTGATTATACTGAGAATCCCAGATCATGCCTTCTTTTCTGAACTCTGCATCAGTGGGAGAGATAATAGACATTAAGCATTTTGCTTTTTGTATTCGAATCTAAGTCTTTAAGTATAAATAATAAGTATTTGTAGCTACTGATTACTTCTTTTCTACAGTTGCTACAGGTAATTATTTTCTCAATGCTGTATTTTGACACTTTTGCTCTATTCTTACAATATAGTCATTGTGTTAAATGAAACCGGATATTCAATAGTCATAAATGAGATGACCCTTTTTGAGCTAAAGTTTTGGGGAAGGAAAGAGTTTGAGAGGCAATATAACAAATAGTCTTAGATTCTATAAGATATAACGCAGCCACAAATAAAAAGAGAATTGCAAAGGTAAGTAATATGGAATAACTAGTCAAGGGATAGCATGTTTTAGTTATGCCTACTTAAAGATGAGTGATTTTCTAATCCATTTTAATATTTTATTCTGATTTTAAATATGATCTCTCCTTAGTTGTCCAGAAAGAGATATTAGGTGATCACTTACTCAGGGCAGATGTCCAATTCAGAAATTATCCGTGTTCTTCCTTTCTATTTCCCCTCGCATCAGTTGCCCACCTCTAAGCACTTGATTGCTTATTATTCATCCAAAAGAATGTAGCTCAAAACACTACCTTAGGACTCTTGGTAGGTTTTATTTTTAAAAGCATTAAATTTATAGCCTAAAATGTTTCTGTGCTGTATATAAATTTTGTCCTAACCTTCTACTACACATATGCAAAAAATAGCAGCTTGGGTGCCCTTTTGCTCTTGCAGGTAGGTAAAAAACGAACTGTAAAACGTAGTGTTGAAGTATAAAAAAAGAAATAAGCTTTACTTATTTTTTCCTTTCTCTCAAGAATCCTCCAAATTTTCTTTATATGCGTACTGTAGGTGAAAAGTGCAAATTATCCGTAAGTCGAACATTCTAGAGTGGTCTGCACATCAGTAGCAGCTGTAGACCTGAAGTATTTGCTTTGTGAAATCCGTAGAGCTCATTCTCGGACAGTTTATCGACAGTTTATTAGGCAGTCACTGCATTTTTTCTTCCACTTCTTCCAAAAAAGTGCATATTTTTCACATTACTAAATATTTCTTTTCAATTTTAGTAATCATTCCTCTTCATAAAATAGTGCCTAAGATATTCCTTTAATAGAGAGGCACACTTTTGTAGACTATACTAAATAAGGGTCATAATTCATTCATGAAGTTGAAATTATTAAAAATCCCTGTCCACCATTTCCTCCAACAACAAATATTCAATATCTTTGATTTTCTTATACTATTATTGTGTGGCTCTTCGGGAATCTAATAGAAAAGTGTTTTTGTTTTAGTTTTTAAATTAAATTTAATGGCATAAAGGAACACATGAGTAAATCTTTATTACTCCCAGGCCTTTGCCAATGTATTGCTTATGTTTTGAGACTAGTATTGTTTTTAAAGTAATTATTACTGAACATAAATCAGATTTGCATTCAGCTTAAACCTCATCCTTCCACCACAATTTACTTCTACACATACATTGAAAATTACTATTCATAATGATGGGTCTAAGACACTACAAGATTTTGAATTAACATAGAAAGATTTAATTAAACTTGTCCAGCTGTTCTTGCTAACGCACAGAAGTGGAAAAACGTATTTTAATAAAGCTCTTAAAACTAGTCATATAAGCAATTTCAAAACTTTTGTTATTACTCATACTCTTTATACTACACGTTGAGCATTCCTAATCTGAAAATCCAAAATCCAACATGCTCCAAAATTTGAAACTTTTTTGAGCACTGTCATGATGCTTAAAAAATATGCTCTTTGGAGCATCTCAGTTTTTTGGATTAGGGGTGTTCAGCCAGTAAGTATAAATGTAAATATTCCCAAATCTGAAAAAATTGAAAATTGAAAACACTTCTGATCACAAGCATTTCAGATAAGGGATACTCAACCTGTATTTTGCTATTTGTATAAAGACAGATTTACTCATGAAAGCATCATTCAAGGCTCTTTTGTTTGACTTGGGTGCTCTGTGCCCTGCTGTCATGGCCAGTGATTTCTTGCCTTCTTAATACTCTGTGCACTGGATTGTGACATCAAGGGTACAAAAAGTTCTAGGGGAAAAAAAAAAAGCCTAAGTCTTCACTTTTATGTGGAACATCACCTTATGACAATATGTACATGAGACTATTAAGTAAAAAGCATGCTGATTTCACAAAACAAAAGAAACTATTATTTTGGGAACTTTAACAGAATATATATTTGTATTGTTACATAATAAATCAGATTTTTAAGAGTCACAGTACTTGCAGAAGAAAGATTTTCTGAGGTTATTGATATTACTGATGAGTTACTGATGTTATCAGCGAGAGTTACACATGGAATGGAGTTCTCTGCCTGGCTATGATCATATCTATTTTACAAATCAAACTTAGTGTGTCTCATTTACAAATTTTAAAACTAGGTAAAAATCATGTGTGTGTCTTGTAGATCTAACCAGGGAATATTTGTGAAAGTGATTGGAAAGAAGCTAAAAGAAGAGTGAATATGGTAGTAAGTGCTGAGTAAGTGAGTGCTAAGGTCTTGGAATTTGTCCTGTGTTTAATTGTCTTCTGAAGAAGGCTTTATCTTTTGTTAGTGAGTCAAATACTAAGGGTCTCAAAAATTCCCAGCTAATGTGCCCCAGTTTACAGGTATGCCTGAGATTATGATCTCCTCCAGTCCTGTGCCTGAAACCTTTGTTTGCAGAAAAGATTTGTCCCTTTAACACAATGCGACAACAAAATATGACCTTTTGTGTGTGATAATTTGGGAAGCCTTGTACTTAAAACATCCTGATTGCCTTAACAATTACCTTGTTTAGAAAGGTGGAGCCAGTTGTTAACACCCAAGATGTGATATAGAGAATGTGAACTCTGTGTCAGACACCATCACAAAAGGTGACATGAACTGTCCTGGTGGTTTGTGTTGTAGACAGCCTGATTCTTTAATAATAGCTTTATGATAAGAGCCAGTTCTCACATCTCGCTTTTCTTCTTTAGTTTTTTTATGCTAATTCATAATTTTATATCCAAAACTGTTACCTAAACAATTTGGATATTATAAAGAGGAAGGCGGATAATATATCTAAAAATGTAAGCTATCTGACTTTTTTCCCTGACCATATGTGAAATAATAAATATTAACAAGGTCTATTTTGGTAAAATGTTTACTTTTTAAAAACTTAAATTAACCCCTTAAAGTAGTGCTGTTAATTGGCATAGTTGGCAAAGATCATGAAGTCAGATAGGACATTTAGTCAGTCACTCATTTTCAGACAATTCCCTAATTCTGGATTTCTCAGCTTACTTGCTACTCAAATGTGTGTGTTTACTTTTCCCCTGTGCCTAATAGAAAACGCCCCCTTCTTTTTATGTGTCTGCTTTTCCTTTGACCGTCTCTTCATCAGAAGCCAGTGCTATGCCCTTAAAATTCTTAGCCTGCAGAGCTGTGAACAAAAGTAACCCCATTCTTTACAAATTACTCAGTCTCATGTTTTCTTTCATGACAACAGTAAATGGACTAAGACAATCTTCCATCATCTGCTAGTCACTATTCTGGTAATTGGAGATACACAGCAAACAAGACAAAGTCATTCTCATTCGTGGTCCTTGTTCACATGGCATTTATACGCTAATGACTGGAGATAGATGAAAAGCAAGAAAACAAATGAACAAGACCATTTTGTATAGTGATATGTGCTATAACTACAATGAAACAGAGTCATTTGATAGTGAATAACAAAATATCTATGTGCACATGGGGCGTCCCAAAAATTTTTGATAAGATTGTTGGGAAAAAGCTTTAAAAACAACAACAACAACTAATATTTGAGGTTAGACTTGATGGAACAGAAGGAGCCAGCCATGTGAAAATCTATAGATTCTCAGGTCCTGAAGAGGGCTTTTGGTTTGACACATATGAAAAACACTAAGATGACTTGCGTATGAGAGATGCATCCTCCATTATTGTAGACACTTGCCAAGCAAGGATATTATAATTTAAATTAATTAAAATAAAATACAAAAACAATTCCTCAGTGGCACCAGCAATTGTTCAGGTGCTCAACAGTCACATGAGGTTACCATACTGGGCAGTGTAGAGTCCATTTCTGTCACTGAAGAAAGTACTAATGAGTAGTGCTTCACTAGTGAAAATGGAAGCATTGGGATAGGAGGAGAGGTCAGAGATAATGAATTGGAAAGATCATGAAGATCTGATGTCATGAGGACTTAGGACTGCAAGTACAGTGGGAAGCCTTTGGATTGTTTTAAGCAGGGAAGGGCTATCATTCAACTTAAATTTTTAAACTAGTACTCCACTGTATAGAGAACGTGTTATGAGGAAGGCATGGTAAGTTAGTTATCGCAATTGTCCTGGCAAGAGAAGATGATGGGTCTTTGTTACATTATTATAAGAGGGATGGTGAAAAGTAAATGGATTCAGGACATATTATAGAGATGGAATCAAGTGGATTTGCTAATAGACTAGAAGTGAAACAATGTAAACAGAGGAAAAATTAAGGAACAATGTCCTCTTCTGAGACCTAAAAAACTAGGTCGATGGCTATGTTCTTTACTGGGATGGGAGAAGACTGAGGAGAAATGGTTTGGGTAGGGAATACAGATTGGAGGAAGAGAGTTGGAGGCAAAAAATTTTGTTTTGCATATCTTAAATTTTAGGTACCTTTTGGAAATAAATGCATAGAGGTCAGGTAAGTGGTGGAGAATGACTGAACCCATACTATGGAGTGTAGACTTTTAAAATTTTACAATGGAATTCCTGTAAGTCTAACTATATGTGGTAAAATGCAAAGGCAATAGGGATATCTAGAAATTTCTAGATTCTCTTCCCAAATAACTAATAAAAAAAATGCATCAGCTAGATTTGGCTAAGTAGAGAGTTTTATCAAATGAAATTTGATTTTTTTTCCTTTCTGTTGTCCATGCTCTACTATTTTCCTGTGTGGACAACATTTTCCTTATTCTTTGGCTGTGCTGACACTTTCTTGAACTATGGGCAGTATTTGTATGTGATTGCTTCATGTCTACTTTACGTATTATGACTTATTTTATTTCATATACTCTCTGGTAAGTGTACAGTTAGTTATGTCTTTCAGTTAATATAGCCCTGCTGGTTTTTGCATCTCTCTAACATGAATGTTTTGCTGTTTTTGTTCATCTATCTCTGGGTTTTGGATGGTAATGGGGAGGAAAATCTACCTTCTTTCCTTTTGGTGGACAAATAACTTTTTAATTATGATTTTTGTTGAAAATGGGAGGAAACCCAGATGCCAGGACAATGCCTCTGTTATAATGTTGAACAGTTTTAGGATGTCATTGTTTAACATGCAGGACTAACATTCTTTCTTGTTTTGCTGCTATTTGCAAATGTTACTTTTTGTCTGGTTACAACTTAAAAATAATGTCTACTTTCCATTCCTTAAGAGTTCAGTTTTGTTTGTTTGTTTGTTTGTTTTTGAGTTGGAGTCTCACTCTGTCGCCCAGACTGGAGTGCGGTGGCCGCTCCTGGCCACCGCAGCCGCGACCCGCTGGGCTCCGGGGATCCTTCCCCCTCAGCCTTCCAAGTAGCCGGAATTACAGGCGCGCACTACCACGCCCGGCTGATTTTTTGATTTATTGTAGAGATGAGGTCTCGCTGCCCAGGTGGGTCTCGAACCCGCGGGCTCAGGCAATCCACTCACCTCAGCCTCCCAAAGGCGCGGGATTACAGGCTGAGCCACCGAGCCCGGCAAGAGTTCAGTTTTTATGATGATATTATATTATCTTTTCTAAAAGACTGAGATAATTGAAATGGTAGGGGACAGAGAAAATGGAAAATTCTAAAATTTCCCTCACTATGCTTTTCTTTCTAACCTTGATATATGCCCAGATTTTTACAGGTTTTACTTTTTGTATGCTATTTTTGATACCAGCGGATATTAACATGATTTTCCAATCACGGTTTTTCATTCTGAAGTGTCCTAGGTAGGATCTGGCATATGAATCATATGTCTAAAAACGAAACTCATGAGAGTATGTGTGCATGCTAGGGGGCTCATTTGTCTTTGGCAAAGACGTTGCTTCTCCTGTTTCCTTAATTATTAAACAGATGGTACCCACTGCCATTGACTAGCTGCCCAACTTGTACTCCTATGTGGTAGCACAGTTCTGGACACCTGACAGAGAGAAACTCTCCCATCATAGCTCCTCATATCCACTTATGTCATATTAATTTTAATATCTGTCTCTAACCAGAGCAGTCTGTTTCCCATGAAGCTGTGTCTAAAACTTTAACCATAGTTTCCCCTTACCCCCATGAATTAATTTTATCTCAATTAACTGCTTTTGACTTTTTTTTTATTGCTTCATCTCTACACACAAAATACAGTGGCATATTGAACCAATTATCCAAATACTTCAGGCTATACACACACGTTAGCCAGGAATGTCAAGATAATTAAGACAAAATTGGATTATTATTATTAGTGAGGGCAAATGACCTCTACGATAGCCATATTAAAATTTAACAAAAGTAGATTATCATATTCTTGCTTTAGTTTAAAAAAGACACCAGGGCTCAAGAAATATTGATGGAATTTTTTAAAAAGTCCATTGAATACATATTATTTTTTATAAGCTACCAAAAAAAGTTAACTTGAAAATTTTCCTCTAGTTTCTCTAATACCACATTTCTGCAGTACATGAACATGCAATCTTTAATAACCAGGGTCCTGTTTTTTTTTTTTTTTCCTCATATGCCTTTTTCATTGTAGATGTAGTATACCACAGTCATATGCCTATCAAATCTTCTAAGATAATTCCTAAGTGTTAACCCACCTATTCTTACCTCTCCCTTGGGATATTTATTTGTATTATTTGCTGATTAACTACCTGAGCTTCGTTGTAAACATTTTTGAGGATATGGTCAGTTAATCTCAATGTAATTTCTCCATCCACGTCAACTATTGTTGAATACTCATACGCTGTGTTTCAATGAATCCACCCCCTCCCCCTTCTCTTTAATAATGCTACTGTGGGGCTCAGCCTGTAATCCCGCGCCTTTGGGAGGCTGAGGTGAGTGGATTGCCTGAGCCCGCGGGTTCGAGACCCGCCTGGGCAGCGAGACCTCATCTCTACAATAAATCAGAAAGTCAGAAAGTCAGCCGGGCGTGGTAGCGCATGCCTGTAATTCCGGCTACTTGGAAGGCTGAGGCGGAAGGATCGCTGGAGCCCAGCAGGCTGAGGCTGC
>NW_007246108.1:580957-582424 GCF_000164805.1 Carlito syrichta | reverse complement strand
AATAATAATAATAATAATAATAATGCTACTGTGGTCTAGGTAACTCTTTGAGATTCTTCCATCATTTGTCATTTGAACCAACAGGACAACTTGGGTTCTCCGCTGAGAACAAGAACTTCCAGCAGGAGCAGCCCAAGCATTACAATGCCACCTGAAAATGGTTTGCTGTTGTGCCAGACTTGAGAACCTATGAGCATCTTTGGATCACTCAGAGAGTAGAAGTGGTTGTCATAGTCAATGACAGTAGGAAGTATACTGTCACCCATCTCCTGCCAAGCACAACCCCCACCCCCCAACGTCCTGGGAAGCTCAGGCTCTGGGCCAGTTGCAAACCCCTGCACCCCTGGACTGCGGCGAGTTGAGCGGTGGACTGGTCATAGCAGCCCCTTCTCCAGCCTGGAGAGTGAATGGGCCGCCCTCCCAGCCAAGGAGCAGTCGAGCTGAGAGCAGCGCCTCCTCCAAGGGAGGAGGCGGGAGCTCGGCTGAGAAAGCCTTCCTAGGGAGTTGCCTTAAAGAAAGAAAACGGAATTGTCGATCACTCCAATTGCCTGTTTTATACCATTTTGAACAGTCATCTCCACTCGCTTCCCTTGTGCAAAACTGCAAATCACCACCAGCCTAGCCCCAAAAAGGGGTGGGAGGGGGAGCAAATCTTCTCCCTTTCCACCCTCCCTTTCCTCTCACCCTCCCTTCCTCTCCTGCCAGCTCTCCTCTCCCTCCCTCCCTTCTCCTGAGGCTGCCGCTAGTCTCTGGGTCTGTGTTTCTCTCCGACGGAACTTAGCAACTTCTCGATTATTTCTCAGCTCCTTTTCCATTTTTTTCCGCCCTTTGCCATGAACTGGACCGACCGACCCAGGGGAGGCTTTGCTTTCTGCCCCAGGGAATGGCGATTCGCGTCCTGGGGCCGTGCCAGGGAGGATCGGCCGAGGAGAAGGAAAGAGTGATAGAGAAAGAGCTTCAGGAAGGAAGAGAAGGGAGCCCTCCATCTGCCGCGGGCCCGGCACGCAGCGGCGCGGCACCGTGCTGCGCCCGGGAATGGCCCGGAGCTCGCCCTGCGCCCCAGGCTCCTCCAGCGTCGGCGGCCCCTGTGCGCGGGAGGCGCCGGGCACTTTTTAAATCGAAATAGGGAGAGTCCCCGGAGGATATAGGTCGGGGGTGGGAGAGGAGAAGAGAATTTGTGCCAGCGATTTAAAGGGAGAAAGGGGGAAGGCTGGTCGTTTCGAAGCCTCTGGAGCATCTGGCATTCTCCAGGAGTTACTCGAAAGCTGAAACTTTCAGTGGATTGTGGGCCTGGGGAGAAGAAGAAGGGATTCCGAGGGTGGAAGAGGGAAGAGCGTGTGTCCGCGCGCGTGTGAGTGGGGCGGGGGTCTCGGGGCGCCAGGGGGATCCGGCGGAGAGGGCACACCAGACCATGGCAGAACCCAGAGAGGCTGCCCGATTCAGGGACCGGCTCGGCCACGGTGGGGC
>NW_007246108.1:580654-580867 GCF_000164805.1 Carlito syrichta | reverse complement strand
GCGGCCGCTCCGGCGCTCGCGGAATCTTTCCTCGGCGCTGTGCGCGGGCTCGCTGTCCTTTCTGCTGGCGCTGCTGGTGAGGCTGGTCCGCGGGGAGATCGGCTGTGACCTGGAGCAGAGTAAGCAGGCGGCGGCCGCGGAGGAGGAGGAGGAAGCAGCGCCGGGAGCAGAAGGGGGCGGCTTCCCGGGGCCTCGGGGCGGCGCGCCCGGGGG
>NW_007246108.1:533655-580546 GCF_000164805.1 Carlito syrichta | reverse complement strand
GCCCGGGGGCGGCGCGCCGCTCGGCCCCTGGCTGCAGCCCTCGGCGCTGCTCTTCAGTCTCCTGTGTGCCTTCTTCTGGATGGGCTTGTGCCTCCTGCGCGCCGGGGTGCGCCTGCCTCTGGCCGTCGCGCTGCTGGCCGTCTGCTGCGGGGGGGAAGCGCTCGTCCAGATCGGGCTGGGCGTCGGGGAGGATCGCTTACTCTCGCTGCCCGCCGCGGGGGTGGTGCTCAGCTGCTTGACCGCCGCGACATGGCTGGTGCTGAGGCTGCGGCTGGGCGTCCTCATGATCGCTTTGACTAGCGCTGTCAGGACCGTGTCCCTCATTTCCCTAGAGAGGTTCAAGGTCGCCTGGAGACCTTACCTGGCGTACTTGGCCGGCGTGCTGGGGATCCTCCTGGCCAGGTACGTGGAGCAAATCTTGCCGCAGTCCGCGGAAGCGGCTCCGAGGGAGCATTCTGGGTCCCAGCTGATTGCTGGGACCAAGGAAGAGATCCCGGTGTTTAAGAGGAGGAGGCGGTCCAGCTCCGTGGTGTCCGCCGAGATGTCTGGCTGCGGCAGCAAGTCCCATCGGAGGACCTCCCTGCCCTGTATACCGAGGGAACAGGTAAGCACTGGCAACTCCTCTCTCTGGGCTGTCGGGGAAACTTGAAACACCTGGGAACCGGCTCAAAGTGGAGGGAATCTGAGTGCTGGGAACCAAAGGGGAGGGAGCCTCGAAAAGTGGTATAACTTGAAACTTCATAAGAGACTAGCGGGGTTTTCTCCTTCTTTCTCACAGTATTTTGTAAACTGAAACACGAAAGAGTAATAAAACAAGATGGTATTTGCCGGGTCTTCCACAGCTGGGCCAACTGTTTAGATCTGCTACACCTGGTGTATGGCTTCCCCAAGCTTTTAAGTACTCTCACACCTTCTCTCCTTAGCAGAAATTTTATAATATAGTTATTATTTTTTTTTTTAGCAGTGGGTGATTTTTCAGTACATGGACTTCACTAGATTTCTACTTTAAAAAATAAAATTTCTCATTTATAAAGTGCTGGTAAACATTTATGAAAACCAGTGAAAAGATTCTTGAGCAAAGCAAGATGTGCTGCAAGGTGAGGTATTGATACACATTTTCTGGTTTTGCAGTAAGTTTTATTTAGAGAGACTACATCTCATGCCCAATTTGTCTTTAAATATGACTTAGATACATACATTCGACATACGTGTGTGTTTTGGGTCATAATCATAAACTTGAGAATTAATATGTCTGAACTTTAGAATTGTTCACATTTGTCAATTGTGCTTTAGTGTCAACTAAAACATAACATTTCTCTTGAGTATGTGCATATTTAAGTGGATATTTAGAAATTACAGGTCTTACAGGAAACATACATTTGGAGGATATTTCTAAGATCGCTGGTGATATTTATCTTTCACAAAGAAAGAGGAGGAACCTGAAATTCTGAGAAAAGTTGTAAATAAAAGTTTAGTCAATTTTGGGGATGAATCTTCTTATCATTAAGTGTTTTAGGACCGTGGAATAGTTGCTATAAAGGGCATAAAAGAACAAATTCCAATTTTAAATACAAAGTGTGTCTGAAAAGGCATACTTCAGTGTTCACTTCTCCACTTGAAGCGGATTTGACATTTGACTGGGGATGGGGGAGAGCTGGTGAGGTACAGCAAGTGGAAATTTACACGTTTCCTACTTAAATTTATGCTTACCCATGGTACCATCAGGATGACTTTAGGGAGCAAGAGAATATCTGAAGATATAGTAAGCTTTTTCTTTTTAGGTTATTCTGTGGATAACCATTTAGGTATTTCTAAGAAGTAGCAGTCACCATATGGTGTGGGTGGCTAGTTTGTTTCTGAAATGGAGTTGATTACACAGATCTGTGGTTGTTTGACACTATTTAGCAGAGGGATGACAACATTGTAGTCTTTGTTTATTTTTAAAACAAATGTACTTATTTAGCTTTTTGTTTAGATAAAACAAATGTTTCTTAGGTTTAAGCCTACTGTAAGAGTGAAGGAAAAATCAGACCACTGATGCTTCATTGTGGTAAAAATTTGGAAATCTTTGGAATAAAGTAAGTTATGTATTTAAGTGTAAACTAAATACTTTATTTTTATTTTTTTCGGTTATAGGAGAGAGCATCTTTTAAATGAACACACCACTGTTTTAAGTATGTTCAGAACACACTATTCTTTAATTTATAGGGAAATATGTGGACATTGCAAAACTGAACCATAATTTCTAAGGAAAATATGGGATATAATTATAAATAACTGGACTCTAAATTAATATCATTTAGCCTTTGAACTTAGATTTCTGAAATTTTATATTAACATTTAAAGGTTATGGAGTTGAGGGTAGATTTACAATAAGAAGGTGTTCAGGTAAATTAATCAGCAGTGTTAATTAACTCATCAATTTATATTGGTTTTCTCTGGTATGGATTGATAAATGGAGAATTTGAATTGTCTGCAAGCTTATAGGAAATTAACAGAAGGTTGCATTTTTAAATGTTTTACTAATTAATGCTGTTAAAGATGCATATTTGTAATCTACTTCAGTAATTTTTTTGGTCACCTTTTTTTTTAAGGCTGTGTTAATGAAGAATGTTCTAAAGCAAAAGACTATCTTTTATGGTTGATGGACAAAAAATGCATTTTAGCAGAAACTGAGATCCTTGAAGTTTTAATGAGGGCATGGGTGAGTGTGTGCGTGTCACTGAAGCCTAGTTTTTATATATAACCCATTAAAGTTGTTGCCGAACATAATTGTGGGGAGTGGGTGGAAACTAACATGAAATAGTATCTTATGAGACAGGGCAATATCTCATACGTTAGCCTAACTGTGTGAAAAGTTCAGGAGCTCTATAGTAAATGGCTTATCAGTTTTATCATGAGGAAACAGACTTCTGATTAAGGGTGCAAAGTGTACTGCTGTCATTTGCATACTTTATGAAGTCAAGAATCAAAATAATTATAGAACATATATATATATGTAATACACTTCTCTGAATTCGACCTGATTAGTTTTTTCTATGAAGGAATGTATACTCTCAAGACAATACTTGTAGGCAACACGTGAATTTTAAATGTATAAGGACTTAAAGTTCAGAGTCTGTCAAAGACCTCTTGAGAATTTGTTTGGACTTTGCTCATTATGAAGTTTACAAGCGAGAGAATAACAGCATTTTTTTTTTCTCTGTATGAATGACAGTGGCCACTTACCTATGAACTATCTTTCTTCAATGGTCCTCAGTTTTAAAAGTGCAAAGAGAACAGATGATAAAGTTCTCATAAGAGAAACCAACGCCCTCCCTTTCTTTTTTTCCTTTCTAGAACTGTAAGTCTATAGCACTGATATGTCTGTGAATGAAAATAAAATTATCTTTACTCTCAGTACTAAACAGAGTTTATAACATCTAGACAGGTTTTAGTTTAGTCCTGCTAGCCCAGTATCCTCAATACTGAGGCTGATTTTATAGATGAGTATGTCAAACTGTACTTTTTTCGCTGGCAGTGTTAAGAAGGCAAGTGTCTATTAAGGTGTATGTTTCTTTTCTAAGCGGGCTTTTACATCTGAGAGCAGATATATTTCTCTTGAGTGATTACTGTAGCCCTCCCACACCCAAACATGGAAATATACAGTACGTAGAATTTCTTAATTATTAAATATTATGAATATCTATGACTAATATATTATTTTTCAACATAGAATTTTGATTATGCTTTTTTTTTACATTTGGAAAGTGTATTTGAAGGGATATCTCTTGATTCTCTTTATAAATCAAAGAATACAATTGGTTGCTTATTTCTAATTACTGTGACAACCTTACACATTCACTTTTGAAAGATTCCAAACCAATGCAATTTTATTTTGGTTACCTATTAAAGAGAATTTAATATTTTTATTCC
This sequence comes from Carlito syrichta, assembly GCF_000164805.1. NCBI lineage: Eukaryota > Metazoa > Chordata > Mammalia > Primates > Tarsiidae > Carlito > Carlito syrichta. The sequence continues at coordinate 576,631 of NW_007246108.1, read as the reverse complement.
TATAGTTTCAGATAAAATAAACACAAGGCATATGACCTACCATTACTGCATCTGCATCTCTTAGTGACAAAATCTTTGTGAAGGATACAACATCAGTCAGAAATGTATAGATATGTACTTTATATAATTACAAACCAAAATTGTTTCCTATGAATATTTTCCTAAACTCTCAAGCATCTTTACCAAAAATGAATGGCTTTTTGTAGGACTGTAAATTGTAAGAATAAAGCTTTTCATCACTGATGTGAGAAAGACATATTTAAGTGAAAAAGCAAACAACAAAACTAAAATAGGAGAAATGGGTATGATTTTTTATGGAAGGCATATAGTAGGTATTATTATGTCTTTGGTTAAAAAGTATAACTTACTTGCTTTTATAGAACAGAGATACAATTCAGAAGTATTTCTTAGGAATATATAGAATATATTGTAATTCAAAATTTTAAATGCCTTTAGGCATAATATAATATATTTCTCTAAATGAATAAATTTTAGATATAACCATAGACTTTTAATTAAATGGTGGTTTCTATCACATTTCAGTAGTATTACCCAGTTTATGATGATACAAAGCAATACCGATTATTTATAACTTGGTGACAGAATTAAAATTAATTAATGTCAACTTCTGAAAATACAGAAAAGGAAAAACAAGATTTTCTTATCCTTTGGCAAAGGTGAGGGAAAAGAATGTTTTGTTTTTTGTGGGGACAAAATTGTGATTTTACTTTGTGAATACAGATATTTAAAGCATACTGAAAAAACTGTTTAACTGACAGAAATAGTCAGTGAATCTATATAAATTTACAGAGGTTGGAAGGAGTGAAAACAGTAATTTTACTCTTTCTGTATTGAGTCGAAAGTGTAAAAAGTTAAAACTGTAGAACTGAAAGAAATGCTGTGTATGCTGGGCTGTCATGTTAATTAAATAAACAACCAGAACAGTGACTCTGTGTATGAAATACATTTTGAAAAGCTTGGGGGGAGGGGGTGCAGGCAGGCAAGGGTGAGTGACACTGGCATGAAAAAACATTCATTATATCTGTAGTGACATTTGTGTGAATTTGTTGTATTCTATTAGGAAACTCAGCTCAGAATTAGTCTCTTCAGGGCTGTAGTTGAATAAAGGCCTTACCGAATTTAATTTTACTTCTATTTTAAGCAAGTTCTCATTATGTTGAGATAGGATGTTTATAAACCTCAAAATTAGAAGTATGCCTATATATTTTAAGATTTTCCATTAATATGGTTTGTGTCAGTCAGCTCAGTAGAGTCTATGTTGACTTCATCGAAAACTTGTGTGATTTAATCTATCAAAACAATGAGTTTATTTTGGGATTAAGGAGGGAATTATATTTTTCAGAGAAAGTTATTGCTGTGAGTTATACCCTCTTGGAAGTGTGAAGATAATCAGTGCAACTATTGTATCATGTAGCATCCTGAGAGATATTGCCATGCAGAAGCAGTGCCTTTCACTGGGCCATGGGGAAATGTCTTATACTTTGTGAAATTTTGTATAACTATGTTTTGGGGTGAATTGTTTACTTAGTTGCCATGTGTCTCCTGTTTAGTGGAGTCTTCCCCCTTTTTCTTTTCTGTGTGGTGTCTATAATTGTATCTTCTACACAACCCTCAAATATATATTGAAAACTCAATTTATGCTTGTCTTCTGCATTCATGTGTTTAATGAAGCTCTATCAAATAATTCTGAAGACCCTTAGAGCATTCAGTTTCCATAGTCTTGTACTGAAAGATGTGCTCTATTAATATGCAAATGAACCTTATTCTTCACATAGAAATCTACAATCCTTTTAGTAATTATATATACTTTTACTATTGCTGGTATTTTTACAACTTTTTTTTTTTTTTTAACCAGCAATAGTAAAGTACTTAAATAAGTGCTTTTATTTATTTATTTATTTTGGTAAGGCTACCTTTGGGAATTGTTTTCACTTTGAACTGAGAATGTATGTTTGTGCTATTATTGGCATAGAACACACAGATTTGAACATTGGGGGAAAAAAGTCTGAAAGATGTGTTAAGTGGAAATGTGTTGTATAACCATTGTCAAAAATATTAGTTGACCATACCTGTTCATCATGAATGTATACTACTGTTTAAAGAAAGGTGCTACCATGGTTAATGTTATTCCTACAAGCCTTTGGTCGGTCTATCAAGTGTCCAATCAATATGTTTTATCTGTTCATTAGGTCTTGTGCTAAAAATCATAGAAATTATACACAGACAGATGTGACATAGCATCTGTCTCAAAGTTTAGAGCCTAGTTAGGGTAATGAGACATCAACATAAGAAAAGGAAAGGTCACAGTAAAATATCTAAATGGCCTCTTAGATAATAGTTGGAGGAATGAACATAATAGCTTAGAGCAGGGTCCAGGTCTCATTCATCTCTTCTCTGAAATTATATGTCAAACTTCATTTGTTCATTTGTATGGGCAAAAGGCCTATAGTATCATAGATTTTCAGAAGACCCTTGACATCTGCGATGCTGAAGTGGAAGTGGTTTAGTTTGTAAGCAACTTTACATCTTGGAGACTGGAAAAGTATTTTTTTTTTGAAAGGGAAATTAATATGCATTGATGGTGTGCTCTAAAATAAAGGCAAAAATATTGGATTTAGGACATGCTACACTTCAATGCAGCATACTAATGGATTGTTTTCATATTTTGAGGTAGTTTATGACTAAGTAGCTAGCTGCAGTTATTCTTAAATGCTTATCTCTGTGTCAGTCTGTAGTTAGTAGACTAGAAGTCTGATTGAAGAGGGAAGGAAACTGAAAGAGAGTCAGCTACATGTGTGTAGATAGCCTGAGGCAAGATGATTTGTCTAATTCCTCTTTGACTTGACTGTGCTACTTGGAGAACAGTCTGACTAGTAATTATAGGCCTAGGAATCATTTGTGCTTTTGTACATGCAGCCAACTCCAAATTCTCATTCAGAATTAGAAGATTGAGTAACCAGACTGAATATCAGATGTACAGATAGCACAAAACTTTTTTCAGCCCTTGCAATGTATATTCTGGTCATCAAATAGTACCTGGTAGCCTCTGAAATGAATTATTCTTGACTTTGTTCCATAAATGAATATCAATTGCATTGAAAATTCTAACTTTGTAGTGTCTTATCTCATCAAATGAAAGTATTGAGTGGTGACTTGAATATTATTTTTATTTTAGTTTTTCAATGAATTGATTTTCATATGTTCAGGAGTTCACAATCTAAGGTAAAACATAATCTGTCAACCATAAAATATTTCTTCATTAGCAAAAACAACTTTTTTTCACCTAATTTATTCTGCACAGTTTCCTTAGTAAAATACATGTACATAGGATACAAGAAATAGTAAAAGAGGTCATGAAGAACATAACCTTTTAGAAGATGGAAAGTTATTTGGGAAAAGTCACAAACTAAATAACTTCTGCATGTTTGATTTAACTAGAGCTATCATTTATTATTAAGGAATCTGTGAATGATTATTAAAGCTTTCAGGTGTAGTCAGTCCTGCTAACATAGTAATCAAATTACTTTAATAGTATTAATGTTCTTTCATCCCAGAAGGATGAGTGGTTATAAGGAACACATTTTATCTGCCGGGATGTGTATTTGTACACATGTGTGTATGTACAAGTTTGTGCATGTGTGATTTTCCCCTGCCAGGAAATTGCTTTGGTTGTATCAATTTAGTGGAGAAACAGTGTCACCCAGTGGTTTTGATGAAAATGTCCCTATAACCATAATAGATAAACATCATCCAATAGAAATGTAACATGAACCATATATTTAATTTTGCATTTTTTCATAGCTATGCACAAAATAAAAAATAAGCAGATGAAATTTATGGTAATATGCTGTATGTGACCTAGCATATCATGTCAAAATGTAAATGTAATCAATATTAAAAATTTAAACATGTTACCTTTTTTTTGAACTAAGTCTAAGATCTGGTGTGTATTTTATACTTAAAGCACATCTCAGTTTGGTTTATGCACATTCAAGTATTCAATAGACACACATGACTAATGGCTACCATGTTGGACAGTGCAGCTATATATATTTAAAGATATAAAATACTTAAATACTTATGTCATCTCTTCAGTTATTGTGTAAAATCTATGTAGATTTAATAATATTAAATTTTTGAGTTGAGGTCTCACTTTGTCACTCAGGCTGGAGCACAGTGCATAATCATGGCTCACTGCACTCTCAAACTCCTGGGCTCAAGGGATCCTCCTCCTTCAGCCTCCCAAGTAGCTGGGACTACAGGCATATGCCATCACACCTGGTTAATATTTTTTTAGTTTTCTTTTTTATAGAAACGATATCTCACCAGGTTGCCTAGGCTGGTCTTGAACTCCTGGACTCAAGTAATCCTTTTGCCTCAGCCTCCCAAAGTGCTGGGATTACAGGTGTAAACCAATGTGCCTGGCCAATTTAATAATATCATTTAACATACAATCTTTAAAATTTTATCTGTAGTCTTGCTAGATAGCTCATTTTTGTACCACTCTAATAGTTGGTAAGTCTATCTCTCCCCTTTTCTTCATTTTTTATTATTGCACATATTTTAAAATATGATTATGTTAATGGGGGAAGATTTAGCAAAGTCCTTAGTAAAGGACCTATGGTAATCTGATTTATAACATAGTATCAGTATTTCCAGTTAATTATGAATTTGCCTTTCAGAGTTTGGTATAACAGAGATTGCTTATGTATACAGTGTGAGCACATTGCATGCTCATGGTGATTAGCCTGTAATTGGGTTGTCTAATGTCTCTTTAGAAACAGGGGTGCTTATGTTTGTAGTGCAGGTCGTTATCTTTGTAATTTAGAAAACTAAAAGTGACAAGCCTGCTAGTAGTTTTTAATGGATACAAATTATAACAGTGTCTGTAAGGGCCTGATGACTTGTCACTACTGCTTATATAAATACCACTTTTATGGAAACAAAATGAAAATGGATCCATCTTGTGTACAAATAGGAGTGGAGATTGATAACATGGAATTTTCAAACTAGGAATCGAGATTAGGTGACTTTTGGAGCCACTTTCTGCGTTCACTCTGCAGTGAATTTCAAACTGATTTCAGATGAAAAAGTCTAGAAGTTTTGAATGTCATGTTCCTTGTATCACCTTTCCTCAAAATCTGTGAGTTCATTACATCTAGGCATAGTTCCAATACTACATCAGGAATTAATAATAAAATTAGTTTTTATATAGACCATGTTACTTTATATGTACACATTAATTTTTTTAAAGAATGCATTTATTTTACATATAATGATTTATAGCTGTGTAATGCGTATAGTAACTTTTGGGCCAAAGTATTATTTATCTTTGCATTGCAGAATAAGTACAGATATATATATTTTTTGAGACAAGGTACATAGATATTCACAAATCACTTAGGAAATCTAAAAAGATCAAAAGGCAATGGAATCATAGTATACAAAGGGGCACATCTGAATAAAATTAAATATTGTGGACTCAGTCTCACTACTGGTGAAGCTGACTCAATTTAGTCTTCTTAAAGGAGCTAGCTGAAGAGTAAAACACTATTGTAAAACATATCTGTTACTTGAAAAGAGTTTCTCTTTGAGTTTAACTAGTCATTTGCTCTGGCTAATTTTGAAGGTGCTTTAAATTAATACAGAGGTTGGTCTTACAAAATTTTTTCCCCATCTTCTTTATCTGTTCTTGTTCCTCCCTCTGTCCCTCCTTCTTTCCCTTTCTCTCTCTCTCATCTTCCCTCTCTCCCACTCCCTGTCCTCCTCCCTGCCCCTCCTTCTCCCTCCTTCCCTTCCACCCCCTCACTTCCCACCCTCCCTATCTTTCCCCCCCTCTCCCTTTCTCTCTCTCTCCACACTCACATATATAGACATATGTGTATTTTATTATTACTTAATAGATTCTTCTCCCTAAGAAGATGTTTTAAATTTTAAGGAATGCTTTTCTGTCCCCCACAGTACCTTGTGAGAATATCGAAATAATTTTATGCAAGAATCTTGTGGTTTGGATTTAATAGGATTTTAATAAAAATTTTCCACCCTGTGAAGTAAGTTTAAATAACTGAATATTTATGCTATGTCTGTGGCAAGTGTTTCCTCTTCTCCACTTAAATAGACCTAATGGATGTTTGAAATCTTAGAGACATTATTTTGGGAGGAATGTTTTATTTTGTGGTAACTGCTGTACTGCTGTGTAGAGTCAGCATCCCAGCACATTTTCAGCTAGTATGAACACAAATAAAAGCAATAAGTTCTTATTTTTATCCTAAGTGTTTTAGAGGTCCACTTAAGACATGCTCCCTTGATTGTCAGTAGTGGGAAATTGCCAGTGGGGAATTGGCAGCAGTGGGATTCTGTGGTGGGGGGCAAACCTCATCAACAAGGATACCTGCATAGTGAACATTTGTGTACTTAACCCTGAATTGTAGCCCACATCTTTAAAATTAAAAATTGAAAGAAAAAAAAAGAAAGAAGAAAATGCTCTTTGGCAGGCAGTGTTTGTCCTGGAGGTATAAAGCATCCCTTCGTTTGGGAGTTAGTATTTTGGGGTCCAGCCTCAGCAGTCATCCCTCAGAAAGTTTAGAAAGGATAGAGCCTGTTGAACTTCCTGTGCTATATTGAGAATGTGCTTTCTAGGCTCAGGAACAAAGGAAGTCAGATTCAGATCATGACAGTTTTTGTTAGAAAATATTCCAACTTTTTGAGGCTCCTTGTCTCAGCCATAAGCATTTTCTTCAGAAAATTCTGATCCAATGTCTTGCTCATTGTTGGTGCTATCTGGCTAACAGAATAAATGATGGAAAAGACATAAGAGACTTTTAACCTGAAATATTTCTCTCTCTTCTCCTGAAGTGGAGTTAGTGGCTAAATTGATTTAAGATAACGTCTATGGAGAGAAGAAAAGAAATGGATTATCAACAAGTATATAAATTTTCATTTTTAATATGTAATATGATACAAACATTTTTCTTACTTTAAAAAATATTTTTTTGCATGTATTACATAAGGGACTGAATTTGGCTGTGACCTTTTTGGTAGGAAATCCCGCATTCAGCATGAGTCCTAGATATTTATTTTTAGTTCCCTCTCAACTGAAACTAACCAAATCTACCACCAAGATCATTGTAGTATATAAACCTTTGAAAGATCTCTGAAATTAGGGTACACTTTTTAGAAAAATAAAAATTCAGCTGGGCTTGGTGGCTCAGTCTATAATCCCAGCACTTTGGGAGGCCGAGGTGAGTGGATTGCCTGAGCCCGCAGGTTCGAGACCCACCTGGGCAACTTGGTGAGACCTCGTCTCTACAATAAAATCAAAAATTAGCTGGGTTTGGTAGCGTGGTTACTTGGAAGGTTGAGGCAGAAGGATTGCTGGAGCCCAGCAGGTCGAGTCTGTGGTGGCTGGGTGCATGCCACTGCACTCTAGTCTGGGCAACAGAGTGAGACTCTAACGCAAAAAAAAGAAAAAGAAAAATTCAAGTTTTTTCACATTCAACTGATACATTGAGAATAAACTCTATTTTCTCCCATTGTTTCCTACAGAGCTCTGACAGGTGTTTTTCAGCTATCACATCTTTACACTCTATTAGTGTGTATTCTTGATAGAGATTCTTACTGAATAGCTCTATTTCCTGAAAAGTCTAATGTAAGGTAAATGCTGTCTCTATTATATCTTTTAGCTTGTGATCAATTACAAAATGTATTTTGAGACAGTTGCTTCCAGAGGTGACATTGTGAAATTGCCTTATTTAAAATGTCATCCAACTGCAGTGTTAGTTCAATCATGTGGAATGATCTAGAAATTTGATAGCATACTTTCAGTCAAAATGAACTGAAAAATCAAAAGTTTATAAGGTTGTATTGAATAACACATTTGAGCTCATCCAATCATTTTCCTTTGATCCATGTAGCTTTTAATAGAACTTGACTTGTTAAAATAGAAACATTTATTTATTTATTTATTTTGAGTTTTTTTCTCTTTTAATTTTTATTTTGAAATTGTGGGGTACAATTCAGGGTTAGGTATACAAATGATGAGGTGTACCCCCCCCTTCCCCAGGTGGATATTGACTACTGTCAATGCCAGCTCCCCACCTCCCAACCCTCTCCCCTCAGTTTCCCACTACTTTCAATCCCTCTCCTACAGTAATACGGTAGTTGTTCAAGGTCCACTTATGAATGAGAACATATGGTACTCAGCTCATTTAAATCAAATAACATTTTCTTGTTGCAATTGTAATACTTAGTAAAAATTCAGTATTATCATCTTCATATCTTCTTATTCAAACTAGAGACATCTCTTGAGAATTTTAGGCAGATTATCATGACATCAGATAAACTAGGAGTACCATGTTTAGAAAGAAGAGTGATTTCCAACTTTATTTTATGATGATTAGTTTCCTTTTGTCAAGTTGTCTTGTGGGTAGATTTTCTCGAGAGGTTACCATTACTGACAACTTTCAGAATTTAAGGGTTCTTTGAATATACCATTTAAAAAAATTGAGTATGGTTTTTATTTGAAAAAATAAATGACAAACTCCGAAGTTAATTATTTATTAATTTGAAATAATCAAACTATTTGTAGATTTATTTGATATCTTAACTAAAAATTTAGAAGCAAAATCTTGTAACTGTATTTTCAATGGCCATCATTAATAAAACAAAAATTAACAGGTGCTGGAGAGGATGTGGAGAAAAAGCAACACTACTACACTGTTGGTGGGGATGCAAGCTAGTTCAATCACTATGGAAAACAGTGTGATAATTCCTAAAAGAACTAGAAATTGACCTTCCATAAAACCCAGCAATCCCCCTTCTGGAACTATACTTGGAGGAACTTAAATCATTCTACAAAAAAGATACCTGCACATGCATGTTTATTGCAGCACTATTTACAATAGCAAAAACATGGAACCAACCGTGCTGCCCATAGAAACTGCACTGGATAAAATAAATGTACATATACATCATAGAATATTATGCAATCATAAAGATGGACAAAATTATGGACTTCATATCAACTTGGATGGATTTGTAGTCTATAATACTCAGTGATCTATCCCAGAAATAAAGAACTGAGTACCACATGTTCTCACTCATAAACAGACCCTGAGCATTTACCATAATACTATAAGAAAGGGATTGGCAGTAGCTGGAAACTGCCTGGGGCCGGGGTGGGGGCCCATAACATCAATGAGGGTACCTGATCTCAAACCAGGCGAACTGGGCACCAAAGAGAGGTCCAAACGTTACTTGTATGATGACTGCTTGCGTACCTAATCCTGAATTTTACCCCACATCTTTATAATAAAAAAATATATAGAGAAAACAAACAAAAGTTATATTTTCATTTTTGGGACAAAGAACTAACTGTGTGTATTATCTTGAATAGTGTCAGTTTTTGCTCTTAGTGATCTAATTTTGTTATAATTGTGGTTGTTTTTGCGAGATAAATAGGACCTAAATTATTGCACTGTTATTAAGACAGTATACTCATTTTGTCCACTTCTCTTCATACCCTTTTACTTGAATAACGATTGGATTGATTCTTCTGAACCCTTTTAAAGAACAATCAAAGCTTTTAAGTGTTTTCAGTGAACTCCTTTAAGCAATTAACTAGTCTTAATGAAAAGTGTGAGAATTAGCTTGGGAATGTTGGATACAGATATAACTGAACACTTGTTAAGTAAGTTTCTACAAAATACAATGGCATTCAGAAATGAAAACGACCATAAGAATGAATGCAACCCCCCAAAAAAATTAATGCTAGTGATTTGCTCGTGCAGAAAGAAGACTAGATCAAAATCAAATGAATAATTCCTTAGTTTTCAAAAAATATTTATTCTGTGGTCTTTAGGTGATGTAATATTAGCACACTTAAAATATGGAGACCTCTTTATGATTTGAAAAGAGGGAAAGAGCTTGTGAAAGTCACTCTTGGATGCTGGTCAGGATGTCCAGCCATGCATTGCCTCAGGATCTGTCCTTAGACCAAAAGCATGTGAGGGATGATTATCTGTGTAAAAAGTCATAATGCTATTCACAAACTTTCCTGACATTAATTACCTTCCAGGATATTAATCTTGTTTCTTAGTTTTGTAGTGCATTTATAATTTTTACTAATATGCCATAACAGCAATCTTATGTGAACTTTTACCTGCTATGTGACTTGAATTGATTAAAGATGTCCCCGAGTAAGTGTTTCTTATTTAAAATTCCAGGACTCTTTATTTTACATCAAATATTTGTATATCCTAAGCATTTAAATATGCTTAAATTTTTATCTTGTTTAGTCTGGCTTTTCCCCTGATGATAATTATTCATATATAAATGTAATATTGTGTTAATCAAACAATTGTTTTTATTTATAGCAGCAAATGCCCCCAATTACTAGATTAACCAACTTCCCTTAGATCATTTCAAAGTTTATGTGGAGATTGCTTAATTTCACCTATGTATAATTACACGTCATTTGGTACTTTGTAATGGAGATGTTTGCTGTCCTTCTCAGAATGTAGTGTGAATAAAAATCAATTGGGAAGCCTATTAAAATGCAGGTTCCTAAATTTTAAGTTACAGGCTATGTCCCCTCAGATATTCTGATTTTAGTTAAGTGAGGTCCAGAAATTTGCAATTTTAAGGAGCAGCCTAGGTACCTCAGTTGAAAAACACAGAGCTATTTACTTTTGTCTACTAAAATTGTACAGGAAATTCTGACTTTTGCAGTCTGTTTCAACAAATAGTTAAAAAGTGCTTGGTTTGGACTAAAAGGCTCGATTTTGTGGTGAAAAACCAATTTGTACACAAACGTACACACTATAGTTTATGAACGTATTCATACATTTTTCACTTTGATTTCTCCATTGAGAATACCTAGATAATTTTTTTGACCATCCTGCATATCAATTCCTCATCTGTAAAATAGGAATAACAGTTTCACTAAGTATTTCATATGGCTGTCATAAAGCCTAAAAAAATAAATTGCTATTCACATATTAAATAGAAGACTATATGCACTTATGTTGGAGACAGACCAAAGCTTGGAAATGTGTACAAGTTTCTTAAACTTTCACAGCTTTAGTGAAATTATCTGTACCATAAGAATAGTGTACTTTACTACTTGAGGCTATTAAGGTTCTATTAATATAAATAATGGACAGAGGTTCTGGCTATACGTCTCTCCCAGCTGAACACTGTGTCATTGAAAGTTGTAGACTAAACATCAGAAAGTGCAATATAAAACAATGCAAACAAATTTGCATTTGATTACAAAAACAAACTCGCAAGTCTTACAAAATATGCAGATTTTATGACGTTAAATGAAATGAGAGAGTTTCTGAAGTTGCAACCAAAGTCACTAACCAATGAGGAGCTCTGAGAGTTAGATAAGGTAATAGTGGGAAGAGAGAGAGGTCTGACAGGGACTTCAAATGCTTCGGTGAAAAAGGATTAAGAGAGATCCTTAAGAAAATTGATGGAGTTCTTGAACATGTTTGTAAAAACAGTTGATGTTGCTGTTGAGAGTCATTTGTGTAGTATGTCATATAACCTCATTTACAGAAACTTGCTTCATACTTTCAATTGATTTGTACTCTAGCTGCCATTGTAACCTACATTTTGTCTTGAAAGACAAAATTATTTTCAAAATTTTGGGTGTATTTTTCATGGTACCATTTTCTCATTATTTACCAGAAGTGTCATTATTCTTGGATAACAAAGATTTTTTTCTGCTTATTATCTATGTAAACCATCTAGGCCCTGACTGAGCTGTGACCCGCAGTGGAAGGTACTAACTGTTTTTGTTGTCACATAAAAATATTCCTCAAGAATTTTTTTTTTAAACCCAGCTTACACAGGGTCTTACTCTAGGCCTCAGTCCTCAGACCATTTTTCTTCCAGATTTTTCCACTTATTGAATGATCTTCCAGTCTAGCAGTCTGGCCTGTGGTGGTGATTTTGGTTTGGTCCCAGCAGCAGCAAGAATCCTGTATAGTCTCAGTCTACTACCATGGGTTTCAGTTTAGAAATTCTGTCTGGGATAGTCGTCTCTTTACTAACTTTTTCGTAGAAAGTCCTTGGATTTCCACTTCTATGATACAGGAGAAGATATAAAAAGACGAAGGGGAAGGGACTGCAGATGCTAGGCCATGAGAAGTCATTGAAAGATTGTTGCTCCAAGGGAGATGGGATACCATTGAAGGGTTTTGAGCAAAGAAAGGATGTAATTAAACTTATGTTGAATAGGATCTCTCAGACTGTGTTGAGTGAGAATAGGTGTTAGGATGGAAGAAGGAATGCCGATTAAAAGATGGTTGCATTAATCAAGAGATGATTGTGAATTGGACCAAAATGGTAATATCAGTGGGCAGATTATAAATATATATTGAAAACAATATTGATTGGCTGATCTTTCCTTTGAGGATAGACAGTGAGTTCCTTTAATGCTTTCTCTTTACTTAAGAACATAAGGTTAAGGGAATGATTATCTTTATTTCATGCTTTAAAAAATCTTATTGTGTTGACTTTTATTTTTCAATTTTATTTTCTGCCTATACCTTCCAGAAGATGTATAAATTGTGGGCCTGACTTTCAGGAAAGTCTTCAGATCTCCTTGATGTGGAAATAAATGCTAATGAAGCATCTCAAACTCTTCAAAGTTTTAGTTTAGTAGGATATTCTAACATTTTGTATGATGAAAGTTGGTTTTGAAATTTTATTTTGATATAAATGTTCTTATATTTTAAAATAAATATTAACAGGATAAAATTTTAATACACAAGGGAGGACCCCAAAATCCCTGAAGGATTTTTTGGAAGGCAGGCCTCTTAAAGTACAGGCTTTCTCTGCTAGGTAAGTGTTCTAGAAACCCATTGGCATCTGTGTACCCGCTGGTGTTATGAGAAACTGTGTTTAGCTTAAGTGAATTGTTTATGGAGATTCTTTCGGTGTGTTTGCCTATTTCATGATCGTTGATTTATGAGCACACTTGCCCACACCAAACTGAGTACTCAGCAGTGTTTGTTCAAAAATGGCATGATACCTATGCCCTACCCCACTATTTACCCAGGTTCCTCCTGAGACTTCTTTTTGTTTCCCTGGATAAAAAAAGCCCTCAGAGGGAAATGTTTTGCTGGTGTGGAAGAAGTGAAACAAACAAACAAAAGAATGGCAGAAACACTAAAAGGCATCAAAATTGATGAGTTCAAAAACTGTTTTGAGCAGAGGAAAAAGTGTCTTGATAGGTATATTGCATCAAACAGACAATACTTTGTAGGTGACAAGTTTAAACATGTAAGAATAAATACAAAATTTTTAAAAATAAATTCTGGGTTTTTGGCCATTCCCATGAGCTCCCTCTTAAACAGATGTACTTGTAACTGATGCTCTAATATCTTAAATTCTAGGCTTTCTCTCTTTATTACTAGTCTTTGAGTAATCTGGCAAATCTCATTTCTATTAAAGACATGTTGCCAATACATCCCTGGCTTTCCTACAGAGGAAATACTTCTGTTTTGTTTTCATATTAGCTCAGATCATTTGTCAACCTACAGAGCACTTCAGTGATAGGTGCTATATAAATATTTAAATTACAATAGCTTGACTGCACTGTAACTTTTTCGAGTTTGCTAACTCTACACTGTGGTTAATTTCTGATTATGAAATATTTTACATACTGCTTGAGATCAACAAAGAATAAAGGATTAGTGTGAAATGTAGAGTTTTAAAATCACATGGGAAAATATTTTGATAAGTGGAAAGAGAAATCAGGAAACAAAATTAAGGATACCCAAATTCATAGCAGAAAGGAAACTTGTGAAAAGGTTAATTGTTGTTTGTATAGGAGAATCATGAATGATGTTTACTTATTTTTCCTGTATTTTCTATGTTTTCAGCCTGGGCACATATTTTATCATCAGAAAGCAATTAAAGCTTTATAAAAAATGTAGTCATTTGACATTGCTTCTTTGGATGTGATCACAGAACATTAGGGTTATTTGCCTAGTAGTTCTTTGACTTGCAGATGTGGAAATTGCATCTCCAGGTACTTTTCTGAATGGTAACATGGGATATTCAATATTGAATAAAACATATTTGGAAGCAGAGCTCTTTTGCATTCCTGATTCTTGACCCAGCTGGATGGACAGGCTTAAAGTTTCTTCTAAGATTGGAGACACAACTGGCACATGATTATCTGAGGCAGGTCCCTGAAATTTTAGATTGGCATACAGACAATTTTTGTGATTTTACCTGAAGGTCTAATAGTTGTATGAAAATGTGTAAATACATGTGTGCTGAAATATGTACACCTATACTAAGTCATGTTTCAGTTTTTACAAAAGCTTTTTGGCCTAATTTTGTTTTAAAGGTGACAACAACCGCAACTGTGATATATTGAGTTGAACATGAAAACAGATATTCTACTAAGAATATAAAATGCTCTATGAAACATGTAGAAGGAGAATATTGAGTCTACCTCACTGACTATTTGGCCAGTAAGCTTGCAGATAAAAATCAGCTTCATAATGTTTTAAAAAAAAAAAAGAACATATTTTTTTTAAAGTATCTACCTGAAAGAATTCTATGTACCAAAGTACTTATTAAACAGTTCAGCTTTTCTAATAGTTTATGCATAGTCTATAAGTAAAATGTGTTTTTATTTTGCATTTTCAAATTTCATCTGCAAGTCATATGCAGAAATGTGAGTTACTTCTATATTTTGCTTTTTTATGCTTTTTTATGTGTCTGAGTTATACTGTGTATAATATTGATTAATTTTCAGTTTTGCTTGTCAGGATGTTGTTGATTATTCCTTGTGTTTCCATAAGACTAAGTAACTTTGTACATTTCCATGTGCTACTGCTCGTTTAAATAAATGAAATGAGGGGGAAAAGCAATGTGTGTATAATATTTTAAAATTACTTCTACATCTAGGATTATTAAAATGCTTTTTTCGTTTGAAGAACTATAAGTTTCTGCAGAAATAAATTTAAGAATATTAAACCGGTCTCTGTAAGTACTTAAAAAAACAGACTATGGTCTCACATAACCAAAAAAAAAAAAAAATCTTTCAGAAAAAAATGGTGGAATCAGAGATGGTAGTTAAACCAATAATAATAATAATAATAATGGCAACTTTTACTCAAGCATTCCACCCACTTTTTAGTGTTCTGTCTATGGAGAATTAGCAGATTGGTACTGGCAAATTATGTTTGGGGTGGTTGAGTTAAGAAGACAGAGACTGGTAGGCATTTCCTTTCTAAGTGTGTATGTGAGGGGGGTATGGGATATGGTACTGAAGTTAGCATTTGGCTAGATTCCAGATCTTAGCCTAACAGATTAGAGATGCTATTTTTCTATGAAAGCAAAGGTTATCTATTGCTGAGGCACACTAATAATAAAACTCTAACTCATCAATCAGAATGTCAGGTTATTAATGGACACTAGGGAAATTAACTGTAAGAAAGACCTAGTAAATGCTTCTTGTTCCTGGTGGGAAAGTCACCTTTAGCATGGTTGGCTCCTACACTGCAACTAGGGATCTCGGGCTTGTGGGAATTCTCCTTGGAAAACTTACACTGTTTGCATTTTTTGTTGTAGAATGTTTGAAGAGTGCCCACAATATTCCAGAAAGTGTGGGGATTGTTGGGGAAAGATTCAAAAATGGACTACCCTTGCACCCCCCCCCCAAGCTTCTAGTAAAGATACCACAGTCACAAATGATTACAGTGCCAAGGGATAAATGCTTTGAAATACCGAGAGTCATGAGAACTTTGCCTTCCAAAAAGGTCATAGCTAAATTTAATGCTCAAATACCATCACCCTCTTAACATGGATTTCTGGTAAAATTCTGTCTTCCAGTCTTTTCTGACTTCTCCTTTTGATTTATGCTTAACTTTTTCATGTGTTTATGTTAGCAGTAAGCTGACTATAATTGACTTTGGTACAATATAAAGAATGCATATAAAAAAGAGAAAAAAAAGAATGTATCTGAATGTTTCTTTTTTATTAATGCTGTGGGCATGAGGCCAAGGGGATATGAGGGAAGGAAGGAGTAAAATGTCGTGATGTTATGGAGCTGGCTGCCAGGTGTGGAGCACATACTATGGAAAAGACTGTTCGAACAGATAGATTAGCTTTTGTGCTGAGGAGAGAGGCACAATGGTGGAAAATTTTAAGAGATAAGAAAGGTGTGGGCCAGAGTGGGATGAAATATGGAATGTTTTAAGATTAGGTGAATTTGATTATTTTGTGTGCACCGAATGCTGCATTTTTTTTTTAACCAGAGTGTGATGTGAACCAATTAAACATAGTTTTGGTAGCAGTGGATCAGATGAGAACCCACTGGGTGCAAGGAGACATTTAAGAGGTTCTTGTAAAAGTGGTTAAAGACATTGAAGATTTATTGAGACAGTAGACATGGAAAAGAAAGGAGATTTAAGAAAAAAAAACCAAAACAAAACTGTAGTTGGCAGTATTAGTCAGTGATTGATGGTGGAAGGTGTTGACAAATGGCTTGAACACTGTTTAAATTATGAACCTGGGAAACTAAATGAAGTGATGCTGCTCATTGAGAGAAAAAGCGTCAGAAGTCAGTTTGTTTGTTTTAGTTCTGGGGTGAAGGAGGGAAGATGATGTGTTTGTTTGCTTTGGACATATTCAGTGTGTGTTACTTTTGCAACCTCATGTGACCTTGTCTGCATTGAGGTGCCCAATGTCGTTAGTTCACAAAAATGTTTTAGTTCCAAAGCCATGTTGGCTCAGTTGGGTCCCCTGCTCAGTATGTACATGCTTCTTAGGACTGGAAGCTTCTTGTGCCCAGACTATCACTGCAAATGCAGAAAGATTGTAGGCTTTGACCATTTTGATTAGTACAGACATTATCGCCCTATTGAAGATTAAATGTTAAATAGGGTCCTAAATCTTATAGGGAAGATGACTTTGTACTCTTGGTGCCGAATCTTACCAATGAAAGAGATCATCAAGTCAGTACAGACTGCAACTTCTGTGTAATCCTCTGACAATCCCTAGGGTAATGCCCTATGTTAACCTTTGACCACACTTGAAAAGTACACAGGCAAGGTTCTTATCCTTGGACAGAAGAGTCCTGGATCATATGAGTAGTTAAAAACTTACTTTATTGATAGAGACAATCTAGGCAATCTAGAGAAGTTAACCTTGTACATTATCAGACTGAGTTCCACTTTGTTTTTTTTTTCTTGGTTTTTCCTGGAAGCTTACTATGGTTTGTCTTTTTTCAAATTAATATATATGTATATATAAATTAGGCAGCATTCAATGATGCTAGCTAGCACTCTGGATCAAGTTTCTGTAAGTGCAATGCAATGTCTATCCTTTGCTGACCTAGTGATACAATCTCCATTGCTCTCAGTGCTCTTTTAGACTTGTCTTTATATATCATAGTAAATTTTGGGGTTTGGAATTTTCTTGTTTATGAATGTATCACTATTCCTGGAAAATATCAAATATCACTGCTATTATATCATAGGGTTGGAGGGAAATTAGAGTCAAATTTATGAAATTCTTGACAAGGGATCCTCATTAAGCCTTTGCCTAATCACTACTATGGTAGGGATCTTAGTTTTCTTCTGTACCATTTCACTCTCCCTCTTTTCTCCTTCTCTCTTTTAGGATATCATGGTCTTTTGAAATTGAGAAGTCCAGAAGTAGTTTAGATGTGGTCTGACTGGAAAAAACCAGAGTGCGATTGTCACCTTTTTTTACAAAAAAATTACGGAATTAAAACAAACAAACAAACATATACTTGCCTAAGCATCAACTCTAAACCTACACTATATCAAAAAGCAGGCAGGAGAATGTATAATTTTGTCACATGACAACTTACAAACCACTAGGCTAGTTAGTAAGACCCTTGAGAGATACTAAGACTGCACTTTATTATTTTTTTTTGTCAGCATAATCTATAGATTTATATTTTGTCAGCTAAAACTCTGAAGATCTTCATGTGAGTTAACATTGTGGTGTCTCTGTCTGTGTTGTGCCTTTAGTTCTTTGGACCCTCTGTTTGGTTCAGATGAAAGCAAAAAGATAGTCAAGGTCTCTGCTGTATTAAGTACCTTCTGGTGATTTATGTATGGCCAGAATAATTAAAACTGTGAAGAAGATACATTATATGAAGCTTGATCAAGTTTTAGGGACTTGAAAAATAGTTTCATTTATTTACTTTTCTCTTCATTCCAAGTGGACCTTAATACAGTAGAAATCTGCAGTGAATTTAATGATACCTTGGGTTCTTCCAAGTACAAAATCATAGATAGGAAATGAACCAGTATGACAGTATAACCTTTTGTTCATAACAATTCAAATTTATAACTATCACTAGAAGTCTAAAATGCATAGATCTAAAAATGTAGCTGTTCTGGGAGTGGTAGTATGCACTTGTAGTCCAAGCTACTTGATAAACTGAGGCAGAAAATTCGCTTGAAACCAGGAGTTTGAGACCAGCCTGGGTAACATAGCAAGATGTCATCTCTAAAAAAATAAAATAAAATGTAGCTGGACGTTATGGAAAACAATATGGAGGTTCCTCAAAAAACTAAAAGTAGAACTACCATGTGATCTAACAATCACACTCCTAGGTATATACCCAAAAGAAAGGAAATTAGAATATTGAAGAGTTATCCGCACTTCCATGTTTATTGCAGCACTAGTCACAATTGGAATCAACCTAGGTATCCATTAATTGATGAGTGGACAAAAGAAAATGTGGAATATATACATGGAATATTATTCAGCCATAAAAGGAATGTAATTCTGTCATTTTCAGCAACATGGATGGAACTAGAGGTCATTATGTCAAGTGAAATAACACCACAGAAAGACAAATACCAAATACCACATGTTCTCACTCTGGTAGAAGCTAAAAAAAAAAAAAAAAAAGGATCTCATGGAGGTAGCGAATAGAATAGTAGTTACCAGAGGCTAGGAAGGGAAGGTAGGGAGAGGGAATAAAAAGAAGTTTGTTAATGGTTACAAATATACAATTATATAGAAGGAATAACTTCTAGGATTTGATAGCACAGTAGGAAAATTATAGTTAACAATAATTTTATGGTGTATTTCAAAATAGCTTGAAGAGAAGAATTATAATATTCTCAACACAAAAGATAAATGTTTATGGTGACAGATATCCCAATTACCTGTTTTAATCATTACAAATTGTATATATTATCAGAATACAACAAGTACTCCCAAAGTATGTACAACTATGATATATCAATAAGATAGTACCAAAAAATACAAAAAAGAATGTAGCCGAAAAAGGAAGGCTTGAGATTTGATGTACTAAGGTATGGGTGCTTTTGGAAATAGTATTAACACAAGATGGAACTGTCAATGGTGAAATGAACTTTTTATCCTAGCTGTACTCTTTGAGATGGCAGTAACAATGGTTCTTTGTCTTCTCCAAGGGTGATAGGGTAGGCCTTTTCGAACACTAACCTGCCCTTGATTCTGATATGTTCTCTCTAGGAGGATCTCCTAACCTCCTGAATCAATGCTGTAGTGAGCCACAGTTACTGACGTGTGTGTCACATCCATCAGTATGTTGACATGAGAAAAAAAGTTTAAAAATCACAGCTCTATAAACTGGATCCAAGAAAGGCATGAACCTAATTTGTGGACTGAGCAAGCATTGACTTTCCTGTACAAAGTTCCTGTAAGGAGAGATGTAAATAAATATAGCTTAAAGGAAGGGCCTTTTTAAGAGTTTCATTTGACACCAATGAAATGCTCTTTCAAGCGACAATATTTGGCTCAGTATTTTCACTTGTCATTTGGATTTTACTTTTGACTTTAATTACTGGTTTTCTAGCCTTGAATGGCAGACTATTTCATAATTTTCCCCCATAAAGTTATGATTCATTATTCATTTTCTATAGTTTATGAGTTTATGTTGTAACTTATAGGGAAATCATAAAATACGTGACAAAGAGTAGTTAGAGTGCTGAGTGTTCTAAAAGAATATCTCTGCATTAAAGATGGTATGTATGACTGTTTCATAATATGAAACCTCTTTGTAGCACTTTGGGCAATAAAATAAGTTTTGCTGTATTTAGCATTACAATGAAATGAACTGCTAATCTAAAGAGCTGCACCTGTAATATTTTTATTGAATTTAGCTGATGATTGATTTGTATAATAAATAAACTCTCAGAAAAGCAATGTAATTATATAGAACTCTATATATTCTCCCAGAAGTATTACATTTTATAATTATAATCCACAGAAGATAATGTGATTTTAGGATGTAAATAAAATTTGTAAGAACTTGAATCTGGTATTCTGCTTACTTTATTTATTTGTTTATTTATTTGCCTGTTTTTGAGGCAGGATTTCACTCTGTTGCCCAGGCTGGAGTGCAGTGGCTGCTCCTGGCTCACTGCAGTCTCAGCCTCTTGAGCTCAAGTGACCAACCTATCTCAGCCTCCCATGTATCTGGGATTAAATGTGTGTGCCGCCATGCCTGGCTAATTTTTTTTTTAACAAATTTTATTTTATTGTTTTAGAGTTGAGGCCTCACTATGTTGTCTAGGATGTCTCAAACTCTTGGGCCCAAGCTATTTTCCTGCCTTGGCATCCCAAAGTGCTGGGATTATAAGCATGGGCCATTGTACCCGGTCTCCTTTTTGGAGTATTGCATTGATTATCTGCTAGGTCTAATCATATCTATCTGAAGATATTTTTAGTTGTTAGAACTTAGGGAGGATGCTACTAGTTTGACAACTAATAGATAAAAGTTCAGAAATGTTGTTAAACATTCTATAATGCACAGAACAGCTCCCTACCAGAGAGAATTATCTGACTCAAATTGTCAGTAGTGCCAAGGTTGAGAAAAGTCTTAGATTATTATGTATTTATTTATTTAGTTTTGAGTAGGAGTCTCACTCTGTTGCCCAGACTGGAGTGCAGTGACCGCTCCCGGCCACCGCAGCCTCAACATGCTGGACTCTGGCGATCCTTCCGCCTCAGCCTTCCAAGTAGCTGAAACTACAGGCGCGCACTACCACGCCCAGCTAATTTTTTGATTTATTGTAGAGATGAGGTCTTGCCAAGTTGCCCAGGCAGGTCTCGAACCTGTGGACTCAGGCAATCCACTCACCTCCTCCTCCCAAAACGAGGGATTACAGGCTGAGCCACCAAGCCCAGCTAATGTATTTATTTTTATTAATACTCTATATGGGTGGAAGGATGAAATAAATGGAAATTGAATTTTTTCTTATTCCAAGTGTAAAAATAGTGACAGCAGGATCTATTGATGGAGGGATTCAAGTACAGTGCAGTGGTTAGGATGTAGAATTTGTTATCAGATTTGGGTTCTGATCTCCATTGCAGCCACTTATTAGCCAGTCATCTGACCCTGGGTGAAATCATTATTCCGAGGTTTAATGTACTCACTTGTAAAATGTGGATAATAAATTCTACCTTACAGGCTTGCTCTGATGAATAAAATTGTTTGTATCCTGGAAGGTACTGTTAGCCATTGTTTTTATATTTGAGAATATAATTTGGGATTGGTAGCATAGTGTTTATATAGTCATACAGAAAATGAGATGGTAGAAATATGAAGAGTAGAAATATATTTCTTGAATCATAATGATTGCTCAGCAATTTAATAAAGAGATATATTTAAATATATATGTATGTATAATATATACTATATGTATCTAGAAAGGAATTGTTATATGTATATATCTGAACAGTATATATATGCATATATATGAATGTTTGATAACTTGAGAAGATCTCTAGGAATACAGCCTTCAATACAGTAGACCCTGATTTTAAAAGGCCAAATTTTTAACAGAGATTACCAATGAAGTCTTATAAAAAAAAATTCCTTTTATATTTTATATTCTTTTATTTCTAAATTCATTTTTTAAACTTTTATTTTATTTTAAAGACAAGAATTTTACTCTGTTGCCCAGGCTAGAGGGCAGTGCACTCTTTTTTTTGTTTGTTTGAGTTGGAGTCTCACTCTGTCGCCTGGGAGTGCAGTGGCCACTTCCGGCCACCGCAGCCTCCACCTGCTGGGCTCCGGCAATCCTTCCACCTCAGCCTTCCAAGTAGCTGGAACTACAGGTGTGCGCTACCATGCCCGGCTATTTTTTTTTGTTTATTGTAGAGACGCGGTCTCGCCAAGTTGCCCAGGCGGGTCTCGAACCCGCGGGCTCAGGCAGTCCACTCACCTCAGCCTCCCAAAGCACTGGGATTACAGGCTGAACCACCGAGCCCGGCGGCAGTGCACTCTTATAACTTTTTCTAGCCCCCAAACCTGGGCTCAAGCAATCCTCCCACTTTGGACCCTAAAGGAGGGGTAGCCTTACAGGCATGAACCACTGCTCCTGGCCCATTCTTCTATATTGTTATATAGCTTAATTATTATATTGAAGATATTCCTTTTGTAATAAAAAAAATTACAGCAACTACAAAAAATCCGTCATTGTTTCCCAGTATAAATATTGAAAAGTATGCTTGTTAAAACATTCCTCTTCTAATTTATAGGGTCACCCCTTTTTGCTAGTTTATCTCTATTAGTTGGCTTCCCTCTTCAGTCATCTTTCTAAAAGTAGTTAAGTTGTGGGACCTATTAACATTTTACTGGCATGATAAAGTTGGTCATGTTGATTGCTTTATCTACTAAGTTGGCATGCAGTGCTGTCACTGAAGCCAGTATGACTTGGTCTGGGTGGAGCATAGAGGAATAGCGAAGGAAAATTTAGAGCTTGAATCTCCAAAACCCGAACTCTGTCCTTGACTGGGTCTTCTTCAACAATTTATTAAGAACTTGAATAAAAACAAAGCATATTTATTAAATTTCCAGTGTACAGAAACTGGGAGGCATAGAGAATAGGTAGTTTAGTTGATTGAATATCAGTTTCAATATGTGCATAGATTTGAATAATGAACAAACACTAAAAATATTAAATGGGAGAAAAGGTAAATTCCTATAAACTTTGTTTTAGACATAATATTATAATTTCAGAGTGAGAGAGATTGGACCATTGTTTAATTTCCATTTAAATAAGGAATAAATACCTAAGTGTCGAATTGCTGCAAATTCAGTGAACTAACTGTCTTTAGATCAGATTTGACAACAAAATTTCTAGAATTCAACTCTTGTGTTTGTAGCATTGTGACCAGTTCTGGTTGCCATATTTTAAGAGGAATACTAACCACTATAAAGTGACCAGAGTCTGGAATTAGTCAAATCCCTGCTCTGCCATATATTAACTGTGTGCCTTTGTGTAAATTATAATGTTAAATCTTTCAAAACTTAGGTTTTCTTATATGAAAAAAATGTTTTTTTAAACTACCCCATAGAGATGTTTTAGAGATTGAGATGATGATGATGCTAATAATAAGAACTTAATAAACCTTGTATGTCGTTTACTCTAAGCCAGACTAAATTCTAAAAATGTCCCATTTATAAATGCTTTTAATTCTTATTAGTACTCTTTGAGGGTGAAAACATTGTTCTCATTTTGCAACTGAGGAAAGAGGCACAGTGAGATTAATGTCTCTATATAGTCTACTTGTAAATCATACTTTATATTTTGTGTATATATACAATGCTAGACACTGTGTTACATGTTTATAAACCTTTGTAGTTTTTTGCTAGGATCAGGAAGCTGGGCATATTTCAAGAAAGATTCTGAGCCCTGTAGGTTCCTATACAGACTAGAAGAATTATATTTACAATATATTTCAAAGTCGAGTTTGTTTCCTATAACCATACAAAAAACAATTTGTCAAGTTAATATAGTAATGTATTATGTATGTAGTCATAATATAGTAAGATGTATAAGATAACATATTATCAAATTAAAATAGCATAATTAACAAAATCATAATTTCAAAAAATATCATTGGGTGAGACCTTAAAACATTTCCCAAACACTATTATCCTGTTTCATTTACTTTGAACAAATTTAAAATTTTCTTTTTCTTTGAGCTGGATTCTCACTCTGTCGCCCAGACTGGACTCCGGGGATCCTTCTGCCTCAACTTTCTAGGTAGCCGGAATTACAGGCATGTGCTACCACGCCCAGCTGATTTTTTTTTTAATTTTTAATTTATTGTAGAGATGAGGTCTCGCTGCCCAGGCAGGTCTTGAACCCGCGGGCTCAGGCAATCCACTCACCTCAGCCTCCCAAAGGTGCGGGATTATAGGCTGAGCCGCCGAGCCTGGCAAAATTTTTTTTTTAAAGTGTAAATAATTGCCTGTTGGATATATATTTTAAAGATGGTCTATAAACTAGATTAATTAATTCAAAATTATTAAAATAGGTGACTCAGTCAAAAAAAATCCGTTCATTTTCTTAAATGCCATCAAAACTAATTATAAGAATTCTGCCAAAGAGAAGATTGCAAGTGAATAAAAAGAAAAGGATTGTTGGTGACAGTATTCATTAAATAGGGAGAGTCTTAGAGCAAGTAGAGGATTTGTTGCATACTTGTTGAAACTTAATTGATTCTTTAAATCATTTTATAGAAACTTAATTGATATCCATCTCTCCATGAGAATGTCAGTTTTTTTCAGGAGTACTAGCAATCTCTATCTGATTCAGTCTAATACCTTTTTTCTTTTTTGGACAGGGCAATAACTCCAACCTTTATTTTCAAATTAGTAATTAATAAGGCTATACCATCTTAGAGGGAAGTGGGAAAACACCCGATGGACTACTGGAGAGAAAAGGAAGGGTGCGTGAGAGGAGGAATTATTATGTTAGTGTTATTCTGGAGGAAAAATGGCATGGCCCATATATAAAAAACTGTTATTATTTCTTTTTTGTTGTTGTTTTAGTGACAATATGGATAATAACAAATTATTTTTATTTTCTCAACTTAGAAATACAGTCTTACTCTATGTCATCAGCATTCAAATCCACCTCACAAACTTTTGTGATATCTTGCCAATACTGTCATGAATATCTATATTGAGTCTCTGAGTTTTAAAAAGCCTAATATTTTCTTAAAAATAAAATAGGATCATCTAAGGAACTGTACTCATTGGTTTCTCTGCATTCCCTAAAATGATATAGCCTCATAAGGGAGCTTTACTCTAGTGGCCTTTATTCTAATCCATGTGTGAAAATGATTCTTAAAAAATTAAATAAGTGGAAATAGGCATGTTGACATGTTTGTTTAGCATCTTTGGCTATTCTTGAACCAAAACTTTAGTTTACTCATTAATTTCTATAACTCTAGAATCTCTAAGAAGTCTTTGTGCTAGAAGATTTCATTTTTAAAAATTGTGGTAACATATATATAACATAAAACTGACCATATTAATAATTTTTTAAGTATACAATTCAGTGACATTAAGTATATCCACATTGTTGGGCAGTCATCACCACTCTCCATCTCCAGAACTTTTTCATCTCAGATTGACACCCTGTACCCATTTAAATAACAATTTCTCTTTCTCTGGTAACTACCACTCCACTTTCTGTCTCTGTGTATTTAACTATTCTTGATCGCTCATGTAAGTGCAATCATGTCAATATTTGTCCTTTTGTAACTGGCTTATTTCAGGAAGCATAATGTCTTCCAGTTTCATCTATGTTGTAGCATGTGTCAGAATTTGTCCCTTTTTAAGACTGTACAATACTCTGTTGTATGTGTATGCCACATTTTGTTTTTCCATTTATTTATTGATGGATACATGGGTTTCTTTCACTTTTGTCTATTCTGAATAATGTTTCTATGAACATGGGTGCACAAATAGGATGATTTTTAGATTTCTTAAAAATGGCAGTCATGTTAACCTTTTATACAAAACCACTAGGATGACAAGCTACAGCAAATGTGGGTGGCTTAGCTACATTTTTAAAACTCATGCTGCTCCTAATCAATTACCTCCTCATGGAAACATTAGAGAGGATAGGAGGAGAATAAAAAGCACACACGAAACACTTTTAGCACATTAATTAGGACCTTTAGGCTTGGGTTAAACCTGAAATTTTATTACTTGGATGGCCACTACATGGGGTTCAAATTATTAAATAATTGATTATGGAAAAGGCTCAAATACTATGATGTTAGTTGTTTTCTACTAGAGAAGCAAAGAAGGCTCTCTTAATAGATAACAAAAATGAATGTAAATGACACATTTATTTCAAGAGCATTTAATGTTTTGTTTTTCATTAGTTTTTTTTAACAAGGAGGAGCTAAAGTCATTTTTTTGTCCGCATAATCAGTATAGCAATATTCTGAATTCATAAAACTGTTGTCAGGATGGTATAATCATATTTGGCAAGGCTTTTATAAACCTTTTGCTGAGTGTTGCTCTAAGCTCTCAGTTGTGTATTCGTATTAATTTTCAATCTAATCATCCCAAATGAGGCAGTTTTGTGTACCACTGATTAAGTTAGACAGAAGAAAGAGCGAGTTAATTTTCCCAGTCTAAAAGCTTTGTAAGGATCCTCTGCTTGCACCATTTACATGGTTCCCTGTTAATCCTGTTGTGTTTCCTTCTGCACTGAGACATCCATTAGTAGATACTTTAACACTGATCCTTTTTCTGTCCTAAACACGTGTGCATCCAGGGAGCCAGAGATGCAGGTGTCATTTTTACCTTCTAGCGGTCTATTTCTGCATGTGGCACATGTCTGGCTGAACTCTAATTTTTAAAATAAGGAGCTACTACTTGAAGCCAGAGAGATACTTGAGAATGAAAAGCTTTGAGAGTCCTGCTGTCTAAAGGCGTAGCACAACCAGTCACTGATGGAGGTGGAGGTAGTTAGCTGAATCTTGTTATAAACCCTCATGTGGACCCTAACATTGTTAATATTTTAATCCATATTTTTGTTTCTCTGGTTTGCTCTTTTCCCTGTTGCTAATTTTCCCACAGTAAGGCTAAGCATTTTACAGATATCACAGCGAATTCTCACAACAAGATTAGAGGTATATTTTATTATTCGTGTCTGAAGCTCAAAGAGATTAAGTGATTTACCCAAGATCTCATTGTTTATCAGTAGCAGAGCCTGGGTTTGGTTCCAGGTCTGTCTGGTGCTGATGGCTTCCTGTTTCTGTTACACTAGACAGTGAAAACATCACTGGAATTTACTGGATATAACTTTCCTCAAAGAGATGATCACGTCCAACCTTTGCCTTCCTTTTCTACTCTTACTGTCCCAGTGTATAGCCTCATCACATTATACTTGGATGGGCGGTTGCGGTAGTTTTCCAGCTGGTCTTCCTGTCCCTGTGCTTTCTGAATATTCATTCTCTGTACTTCTAAGCTACATTTTCATGATCTACAACTCTAACCAGTAGTTTTATTTGAATATTAATATCAACTCATGTCAAACTGGACATGGTGGTTTATGCCTGTAATCTCAGTGCTTTGGAAGGCTGGGGCTGGAGGATTGCTTGAGGCCAGGAGTTTGAGACAAGACTGGGCCACATAAGAAATTCCTCTCTCTATCAAAATTTAAAAATTAGCCAGCCTTGGTGGTGGTGGCACACTTGCGGTCCTAGGTTCTTGGGTAACTGAGGTGGGAGGATAACTTGAGCTCAGGAAGTTGAGGCTGCAGTGAGTTATGATTGAACCACTGTTCTCTAGCATGGGCAACAGAGCAAGATTTCAACTTAAAAAGAAAAAGTCAACATTCTAATAAAAAGTAGTTCATAATTTTTGTTGCCTTTCAAATGAAATGAACACCTCCTCATTTGGGCTTCATGACTGTCTCTCATCTGCTCTTCCTCTCCTTCAGCCATTTTAGATTGCTACTGCCTCTATCATGTCAGTTTTCTAGTGACTGCTTATGGCAACAGTCTCCAACCTTTTTGGCATCAGGAACCAGTTTCATGGAAGACAATTTTTTCCATGGACCAGGTGGGAGAGATGGTTTTGGGATGATTCAAGTGCATAACATTTATTGTGTACTTTATTATTATTGTATTTAATATCTAATAAAATAATTATACAACTCACCATTAAAAAAAGAGGCACCAATGGAGACAGTAAATAAAATAATGGGTGGGCTATGTGTGGACTAAGATAAGTGTTGGATTCTGACTTAAAACCTGCCATCAGATGCAGCTATACAATTGAAGTACATCAGCACACTTGCCACTCACTGATAAGGTTTTGTTATGAGTCTACAAGCAATTGATTTATTATGGTCTCTGTGCTGTCAAACCTTACTGCTAATTTTTTAAAAAGTTTTAAAACAAAGTTTGTTAGGGATAGGAGGGAAAAAAAAGGGGAGACATGCCAGAGTTGGCATGAGCGAAAGAAACCTCTTACTGCTAGTGTTACTCTGTGTTTTCAGCCACTCCTCAGCATTAGCATCACCACCTCAGCTCCACCTCAGATCATCAGGCATTAGATTCTCATGAGGAGCACACAACCTCCATTTCACATATGCACAGTATACAAGAGAGATTGCGCTCCTATGAGAGTCTAAAGCCACTGTTGATGTGATAGGAGGCAGAGTTCAGGCGATAATGTAAGCAATGGTCAGCAGCTGTAGATACAGATGAAGTTTTGCTCCTGGACCACTGCTCACCTCTTGCTGTGCAACCCAATTGCTAACAGGCCAGGGACCAGTACCAGTCAGTGGCCTGAGGATTGGGTACCCTTGGCTTATAGTGCACTCTTTCTCTCTGTCTCCGGAGATCCTTCCGCCTCAGCCTTCCAAGTAGCTGGAACAACAGGCGCTCGCTACCACGCCCGGCTGATTTTTTGATTTATAGTGGAGATGAGGTCTCGCCAAGTTGCCCAGGCGGGTCTCAAACCCGCGGGCTTAGGCAGTCTGCTCACTTCGGCCTCCCAAAGTGCTGGGATTACAGGCTGAGCCACCAAGCCCAGCCAGGTACATCTTTCAAGTTCCTATTTCTGTTACTGTGTTATTGCTCCTCTATCTTGATCTTCAGCCACCTTAGGTGGAAACTTTATCTTTTACCTGCTTTATGATACATTTTCTGATCATTCCCATTGGAAGTTCTTTCTTTGTAGCACCGAATCTCCAGAGCACTACATCCACTGCTCTCTTTTGGTATTTATATTTTCCACCTTGGGTTGTGAATATTTTTGTGAGAGTGAGCTCTTTATGAGCAGTCTATGTATAATTGAGCCTATCTCTCTTGTGCCCCACACTGTTTATCACATGAAATGAACACCTCCTCATTTGGGTGCCGTGTAGATGGTTGTTTCTGAGTAAATGAGATATCATTATAATCTGCATGCAGACCCAAGCCCCATCCCCAAATATTCTCATCTGATGGTCTGAGGTAGGGCCCCTGATCTAGATATTTTATTTTTAAGTGTAACAATTTTGAAAAATATGTTAGTATACTGAATATATGGGAATTTATAAATAGAAATAGAAATGTATGATTATTTATTTTAAAGATGTGGGGTATAATTCAGGATTAGGTATATAAGTGGTCATTGTACAGGTAAAGTTTGGACCTGACTTTTGTCCTCACTTCACCTGGTTTGAGATCAGGTACCCTTACTGATGAAGTGTGCAACCTCTCCCCTGACAGTGTCTCACTACTGCCAATCCATTTCTTATGATATTATGATAATTGTTTGAGGTCCGCTTATGAATGAGAACATGTGGTGCTAATTTCTTTGTTTTTTTGATAGATCACTGAATATTATAGACTCTAAATCCATCCAAGCTGCTTCGAAGTTGATAATTTTGTCCTTTTTTATGACTGTGTAATATTCCATCATATGTACGTACCACAGTTAAAAAATTCTGTCCAGTTTCGATGGGCAGCATGATTGATTTCATGTTTTTGCTATTGTGAATAGTTCTGCAATAAACATGCATGCACAGGTATCTTTTTTGTAGAATGATTTGAGTTCCTCTGGATATTTCCAGAAGGGGGATTGTTGGGTCTTTTGGAAGGTCAATTTTTAGATCTTTTAGGAATCACCACACTCTTTCCCACTGAGGTTGTACTAGTTTACACTCCTACTAACAGTGTAGAAGTGTTCCCTTTTCCCCACATTCTCTCCAGCATCTGTTAATTTTTGAGTTATTGATGATGGCTATCCTGACTGGATTGAGGTGGTATCTCAGTGTGGTTTTAATTTGCATTTCTTTAATGGTTAGTGGAAATGAACATTTTTTCATGTTTCGGTTGGCTGCTTGTATGTCTTCTTTTGAGAAGTGTCTATTCATGTCTTTTGCCCACTTTGTGATGGGGCTATTTGTTTTTTCTTTTCGGCATGTCTGAGTTCCTTGTAGATCCTAGATGTTAGGCCTTTGTCAGATATACAGTTGGCAAATATTTTTTCCCATGCTGTGGGCTGTCTCCCTGCTCTCTTGATGGTTTCTTTAACTTTGCAGAAGGTTGTCAGTTTGATGAGGCCCCACTTCTCTATCTTATCTCTTATGGCATAAGGACTTGGGGTTTTGACCAGGAATTGGTTGCCAGTTCTATTTCCATGAGGGTATCCACTGCATTTTCTTTTCTTTTTTTTTTTTTTTTTTTGAGTTGGAGTCTCACTCTGTCACCCAGACTGGAGTGCAGTGGCCGCTCCCGGCCACCGCAGCCTAGACCTGCTGGGCTCCGGTGATCCTTCCGCCTCAGCCTTCCAAGTAGCTGGAATTACAGGCATGCGCTACCATGCCCAACTGATTTTTTGATTTACTGTAGAGATGAGGTCTCGCTGCCTAGGCGGGTCTCGAACCCGCGTGCTCAGGCAATCCACTCACCTCAGCCTCCCAAAGGCGCGGGATTATGGGCTGAGCCACCGAGCCCGGCTGCATTTTCTAAGGTTTGGGGTTTTACATATAAGTCTTTGATTCATTTAGAGCTGATTTTTGGTGTATAGTGATAAGTAGTGGTCTTGTTTTAATCTTCTGCACGTGGTCAGCCAGTTTTCCCAGCACCATTAACTAAATAAGTTCTCTTCTCCCCAGTGGTTGTTAGTGGAGACTTTGTCAAAAGTGAGTTGGTTGAGAAATTGAGGTTTTTGCCTCTGGACTCTCTATCCTGTTCCATTGGCCTAAATACCTGTTATTGTACCAATACCAGACTGTTTTGATTATTGTAGCCTTGTAATAAAGTTTAAAGTCTGGAAGAGTGATACCTTCCGCTTTGTTTCTTTTGTTTAGGATTGTTTGGCTATTCATGGTTGTTTATGTTTCCATGTGAATTTCTGTATTGTCATTTCCAAGTCTGAGAAGAATGATGTTGGTAATTTTATGGGTGTTGCGTTAAATCTGTAGATTGTCTTGGGTAGGCTGGACATCTTAACAATGTTGATTCTTCCATTCCATGAGCATGAACTATTTTTTTATTTGTTTGTGTCATCTTTGATTTATTTGAGCAGTGGTTTTTAGTTTTTGTTGTAAAGGTCTTTTACTTCTCTAATTAGGAAGATGCCGAGGTATGTGTCTATTGTGAATGGAATTGTGCTTTCTATTTGGGTCTCTGTTTGTTGTTGGTGTGTAAGAATGCGACTGTCGTTTGCATGTGAATTTTGTACCCTGAGATGTTGTCAAAGTTCTTTATCAGGGCAGGAAGGCTTTTGACAGATTCTCTTGGGTTTTCAAGGTATACAATTATATCGTCAGCCTAGAGGGATAACCTGACTTCCTCTTTTCCTATTTGGATATCCCTGATTTCCTTATCTTGTCTGATTGCTCTATTTAGGACTTCCAACACTATGTTGAGCAAGAGTGGTGAAAGTGAGAAACCTTGTCTTGTTCCAGTTTTCAGGGGAAATGCTTCCAATTTGTGTCCATTTAGCAATATGTTGGCTGTGAGTTTATCATAGATGGTTCTTACTATTTTGAGATATGTTCCCTCTATGCCTAGGTGCTCAAGGGTTTTTATCAAGAAGGGATGCTGGATTTTATCAAAAGCTTTTGCTGCATCTAATGATTTAATAATCTGATTCCTATTTTTACATCTGTTGATATATTTAATTACATTTATAGTCTTGCGGATGTTGAACTAGCCCTGGATCCTGGGGATGAATCCTACTTGGTCAAGGTGGATGATTTCTGAGATGTGTTGTTGGGTTCAATTTGCTAGAATCTTTAGAGTTTTTGCATCTTTGTTCATCAGGGATATTGGCCTGTAGTTCACTTTCTTTGTTGGATCTTTACCTGGTTTGGGTATCAGTGTGATGTTAGCTTCATAAAATGATTTGAGGAAAGTTCAGTCTTTCTCAATTGCCTGGAATACTTTCAACAGGATTGGTATCAGCTCTTCCTTGTATATTTTGTAGAACTCTGCTGGAAAGCCATTCATCCAGTCTAGGACTTTTTTTGTAGGTGGTTTTCTTATGACAGAGTCAATTTCCTGGGTTGTTATTGGTCTATTTAGAAATGTGTGATTTCTATTATAAACCCACTCATACATTTTTAAGCAAATCATTCATAGACTAATTTTTTCTTTTTATAAAATAGAAATTTTGTTTTCCCTTTATTTCTACAATATTGTCAAAAATGATTTTTTTCTTATGCTGGGTTGAATAGATTTATAACCTAGTTGTACAAGAAAAACTCTGCAGAGGTACAGAATTATGTTGCTATCATCCTGAGAGCTATAAGAGTTAAATACTTTATAAAGTATTTAATGGGAAATACAAGCTTGGGTACCAGTGAAGATTATATTTAAAACTCAAAACAGAAAAAAAGGAAAAGTCTTATGCATGAACGAGACATATTTAATGAAAGATTATATAATATATAACTCCTCATTATATAGTAATTTCTTATTTTTTCTCTCCTTAAGAAATAACATCACATAAATTTTTATTTTTGCTGTTAAATTGGTAACCAAATTTATTTATTTCATTTTCTTAGTGTGTGGGTGGATACATACACTGGCTTTAATTAATTTTTTTTCTTGCTTGCTCAAGGTCTGTCGCTACCAATTTGAATTATTTTAAAATGCAGCAGCTCAATGACATCTTCAGAGATAATTAAAATGTTCAACAGTTCAATAACACCTTCAGAGATATTTTCCTAATGCTGAATGGCTCAGCTTGCATGTTTTTATACTATTGTGTGTGTCTCTTTAAACTTTTACTCCCTCCCTTGTAGTTAACTGTCCAATATGTTTAGCAGATATTTTTTAGTCTGTTTTGAAGAATTGTGTGTTTGCAGGGAGAGTGTTTAACCATGCTTGTTAAGTCAATCGTCTTATTTTTCAGTCAAGTCAGTGAGCACTAGGTGGAGGCCTGAGGGCGACTATGTATCTTTCCTATGTAGGACAGCTGTTAAGATGTGGGGGCACACTTCCATTTACCATCCTAGAGCCTTCTCACCTTTAAAACGAGATTTATCACTGTGTTGTGAATTAAGAACTTGTTGGAATTGCTTCCTAAAGAAAATGATGACGCTTAACATCAGAATGCTCCAAATGGTAATTCTATGATAAAGCAGAAGATTTAGAAGTGTGACAAACTAAATTGTCTTTTTCAAGACAAAAAGAAAATCACTTGTCATTTTTATTTCAAGACTATTTCATGAGCTTTAAATAAAAGCAAATAAAAAGTGTGGACTATACATTTTAACGCACGTTTATTTAGGTTTTTTTTGAGCAATCAGAAATTTAACCTAAGGTGTTAAGTGTTTTAATATTAAGACTTTGACAGAAACTGAAATAGAGAAATCATATGTCATATTAATAGAAATGTGTTTTATTAAACTCCATTCATATTTTATTAAAGTTTAAAAAAATAAATTTGTTAAGTGTGTAACTTTATTTCAGATGGGAAATATTTTTCTCTCCCTCATTTTCTGAGTTAAATTTTATCAAAAGGAACTTAATCATAATTTTGGAGTTGCATCTGCTTAAGATTATTTGGGTCCCAGGCTTAAAATCACACTTAAGTTGAAAACCAAATAACTATAGGTTAAAAATAAAAGGAAAGGAGCAACTTTTATGCTTTCCAAATAAATCAAAAAATCAGCTGGGCGTGGTAGCACATCTGTAATTCCGGCTACTTGGAAGGCTGAGGCGGAAGGATCGCCGGAGACCAGCAGGTCGAGGCTGCCACTGCACTCCAGTCTGGGCGACAGAGTGAGACTCCAATTCAAACAAACAAACAAACAAACAAAAAAAACAAAAAAAACCAAGTTAAAGATGTAATACTGTAGGTACATACTGTAAGACCAGGAACTACGTCTCTTTAATTTCTTCTTTATCCTGAATTGAGCCAAAGTACTGTATGCATGTCAGACACTCATTAAATATTTTTATTGATTTGTTGGTTACCAAATAAATATGTTAAATAGAACTAGCAATTCTAGCTTTCCTCCCATTTATCTGACTTTATCTAGTATTTTTTTTTTTTTTTTGGTAGTAGCAATTTCTAAAAGTTTAACTCTTTAACCTATCCAATATCTAAATTATCTTCCTTGCCGGGCATGATTCATATTCCTTGAGCTGTTGGCTACATGCCAAGTACCATTGCCATTCTACATCTGTGTAGTTTATGATTTGTTTGTTTGTTTGCTTTAGCAGAAACTAGCACATAAATCCTTTCTTCAAAATATACATTTATCTTCTGTCTAATATCTGCCAAAGGAGCCATGGTTCTCTACTGCTTGCTGACTCAAATACAAAGTTTTCTGCTGGCTTTTAAAATTTCCCTCCCCCAACATTTATTTTGAGAGAGAATGAATAATGAATATGAGATCATCTTTTCTGTTTAAAGTTTTCAATTTGTTGTGAAGGAGAGAGACGTGTCAGAGGGAATGACAAAAGGAAAATAGGAAAGAAGTAGCATGATTCATGCTACTTTACTGATCCTTCTTTGTCCCCTTAGAAATTTTCTCTCCATCTTTCTTATATGCATTTTGTCTATTCTATTATGTGAGGTCCTCCTTCTAGGAATAACGCAGGCCACTCATGGTTTCTTTTGGTACATCTTTTTACTCCCATTGATATCTCCAGTTTTCAGTGAGCCTGCCAGGTTCATTCCCACCTTCATCCTCTTCCAGTCCTTGGGGTGACCTAACTTCTCTTCTGTACTTACTAAAATCTTATTCATCTTCATCCCCTGTTTCCACACCCATCTCTTTCACAAATTCTGAATCTATATGGCTCATTCTCATTTACCTAGGCTCCTTAGACACGGCACCTACAATTTATCATTTCCTTCCTCTGCTGTGTGGTCTTTGCCTGACCACATCATGCGCATCCTCTTGTCTTCTTTCTTTCTTTGGCTTTACTGAGATATAATTGACAAAATTGTATGTGTTCACAGTATACAATGTGATGATTTGGTATACATATACATTGTGATATAATTACCATAGTCAAATTAACACATTGATCACCACACAGTTGTCATTTTGCGTTGGGAGGGCTTAGGGGTTGAGGAAACTTAAAATTTGTTCTCTTAACAAATTTCAAGTATACAATGCAATGTTATTAACTGTAGCCGCCATGTCATACATTAAATCCTCAGAATCTACTCATAACTGAACATTTCTACCCTTTAACCAACATCACCTATTTCCCCCAGCCCTTGGCAACAGCCATTCTCTTTTCTACTTCTGAGTTCTACATTTTTAGATTCAATGAATAAGTGAGAACATGTGGTATTTGTCTTTCTGTGTCTGGCTTCTTTCACTTACATTAATGTCCTATAGGTTCACTCATGTTACGCAAATGGTAACATTTCTTTTTTATGGCTGAATATTTAATTATGTGTTATACATACAGATATACATATATACATATGTACATAAACATGTATCACATGTTCTTTAATTATTTATTCATTGACAGATGGGTAGATTTTTTCCATATCTTGTTTTTGTGAATAATGCTGCAATAAACATAAGGGTGTACAAGGGGACCCACAAAGCCCAGAATTTATTTATTAAAAGTTGTGTATTATTATGTTTAAACTTCAGTCACCTTCAAAGCACTCTCCATTTGATGCGATGCACCTACTGAGACACTTTTTCCACTGCTCAGAACAGTTTTTGAACTTGTCAATTTTGATGCTCTAGTGCTTCTGCTGTTTTTTATTTCACCTCTTTCACATAGGCAAAACGTTTCCCTTTGTGGACTTTTTTCATCCAGGGAAACAAACAAAAGATCACTTGGGGTGAGATCAGGTGAACTGGGAAAGTGGGGCATGGGATCATGCCGTTTTTTTGTCAAAAAGCTTCTGAACACTCAGCACAGCATGGGCAGGTTGTTCATGTAAGTCACCCATCATGAGATGGGCAAACATGTTGAAGAAATATTAAAAAAAATTCACTGAAGCCAAATGCAGCCTCTCACAACAAAACTATGCAGATGGGCTTCTAGAACACTTACCTAGTGGGCAAGAGTAATTATGTCTTTTTTGTTTTGTTTGGATCTCCTCGTATATATCTCTTCTACATACTGATTTCATTTTCTTTGAATGCATACCCCAAAATAGGATTGCTAGATCATATGGTAGTTCTATTTTTACTTTTTTGAGAAACTCAATAGAGTCTTTCATAATCACTGTACTATACATTCCCATCAACAGTATATAAGGGTTATCTTTTCTCTACACCCTCACCAACACTTGTTATCATTTACATTTTTGATAATAGCCATCCTAAAAGGTGTAGAGTGATAGCTCATTGTAGTTTTGATAATTCATGATGTTGAACATCTTTTGATATACTTGTTGGCCATTTGTATGTCTTCTTTAAAAAAAAAAGTCAATTCAGGTCCTTTGCCCATTTAAAAAAATTATTTATTTATATTTTTGCTATGGTGTTAGTTCCTTAGATATTTTGGATATAAATCCCTTATGGAATATATGATCAGCAAATATTGTCTCTCATTCTTTCAGTTGCCTTTTCATTTTGTTGATAATCTCCTTTGCTGTGTGCAGAAAAGAGTTTTAGTTTAATGTAGTTTCACTTGTTTATTTCTGCTTCTGTTGCTTGTGCTTTTGGTGTCATATTCAAAAAATCATTGCCAATACCAGTGTCTTTTTCTTTGTTTTCTTCTGGAAATATTATGGTTTCAGATCTTATATTTACATTTTAATCATTTAGGATTAATTTTTGTATATAGTATAAGATAAGGTCCATATTTATTCTTGTATATATGGAGATCCAGTTTTCCTAACACTATTTATTGATAAGACAATTCTTTCTCCATTGTGTATTCTGGTGCCCTTGAAAAGGATTAGTTGACTGATACGAGTGAGTTTATTTCTGGGCTCTATATTCTGTTCCCTTGGTGTATGCGATAACACAGCTTGTCTTATCTGCTTCTTCACTTTATTGGAGGCAGGAGTTGCAGTGGTATACCATGCATTTTGGGATCAAGTCAGATGTTGATTATGGACTTTGTGACCTAGAGAAAGTTTTAGCATCTCTGTACTTTTTCCTTTTCTATTTAATGGGGATAACATTTTCTCTCTCTTAATGTTATTACTTAATCTTAAGATAATGTACTAATAGCATCCACCAAAGTGCCATACACATAGTTAGCACACAGTATTATTCCCTTTTCCTCATAAGTTCATAGTTAGGTTCAAAATAGATATTCACAAACTTTTTTTTTTTTTTTGAGTTGGAGTCTCACTCTTTCACCCAGGCTGGGGTGCAGTGGCACACTCATGGCCACCCCAGCCTTGACTTGCTGGGCTCAGCTGATCCTTTCACCTCAGCCTTCTAAGTAGCTGGAATTACAGGCATGCACCACTACGCCTGGCTAATTTTTTGATTTTATTGTAGAAATGAGGGTTGGCCAAGTTGCCTGGGCTGATCTTGAACACATGGGCTCAGGCAATCCTCTCAACTCAGCCTTCCAAAGTGCTGGGATTATAGGCTTGAGCCACCATGCCCAGCCCATTTTTTTTTTAAAGTTGAGCAACTGAGTAGTAAATTCCAATTGAATGGTCGAGTTGTTAGAAAGGCAAAAGGGACAGAAATCAAGCTAATTTAACATGTCTTTATGTAGGCATGTCTTGTTCTATAGGTATAATTACTTTAATTTATGTAGGCATGTCTTATTCTATAGGTATAATTACTTTAAATCTAGCCTCTCACAACAAAGCTAGCTAGTACACTGATGCAGATAGGCTCCTAGAACACTTACCTAGTAGGGGAAGAGTAATTATGTCTTTTTATTTTATTTGGGTCTCTTCATATATATCTCTTCTACATACTGAATTTATTTTCTTTGGATGCATACCCAAAAATAGGGTTGCTAGATCATATGATAAAATGAACTATATTATATGAACTATATAGCAAAATGAACTATAATATATGTACTGTGCCTGACTACCAAGGTTCCCAGAGAGAGGTTGGTGGTGTTATTGGTCTAGTTTATTAGATTGGGTTAGACTGGATAGATACAGGATTCCCCAGTTCCTTCCAATACAAAGATTCTGTGGCTTAGAGTTAAATTTTAAATTGATTGTGGAGTACTTAATTAAGTACTCAATTTTAGGTTTTCAAGTTAATTTTTGTAAATTTATAATAATTTTTAAAACATTTTTTATTTTAAAATTGTGGGGTACAGTTAAGGGTTAGGTATACAAGGCACCCTTGTTGATAAGAGGTGTTCCCCCATCCCCAGACAGATACTGACCACCATTAATCCCACCTCCTTTCCCCTCCCTGCCCCCCTCATAGTTTCCTGCCACTGTCAATCCTTTTCTTATAGTATTACGATAGATGTTCAAGGTCCACTTATGAGTGAGAACATGTGATACTCAGATCTTTGTTTCTGTGAGAGACCACTCAGTATTATAAACTCTAGTTCCACCCAAGTTGCTATGAACTTCATGATTTTGTTCTTTTTTATGGCTGCGAAGTATTCCATCGTGTATATGTACCACATTTTAAAAATCTAGTCCTCTTTTGATGGACAGCACGGTTGCTTCCAGGTTCTTGCTATTGTGAACAATGCTACGATAAACATACATGTGCAGGTATCTTTTTTATAGGGCAATTTGAGTTCTTCAGGGTATATTCCCAGTAGGGGGATTGTGGGGTCATATGGGAGGTCGATATTTAGAGTTTTTAGGAATTGCCACACTGTTTTCCATAGAGGTTGCACTAGTTTACACTCCCACCAACAGTGTAGAGGTGTTCCCTTTTCATCACATCTTCTCCAGCATCTGTTATTTTTGAGTTATTAATAATGGCCATTCTGACTGGAGTTAGGTGGTATCTCAGTGTTGTTTTAATTTGCATCTCCTTGGCAATTCCCGAACAAAACCTGAAATGCATGGGCCATAAGAGATAAGATAGACAAATGGGACCTCATTAAACTGACAAGCTTCTGTAAAGCCAAAGAAACCATCAAGAAAGCAGGGAGACAGCCCAGAGACTGGGAAAAAATATTTGCCAACTACATGTCTGACAAAGGCCTAACATCTTAAATCTACAAGGAACTCAAATGTGCTGAAAAGAAAAAAACGAACAACCCCATTACAAAGTGGGCAAAAGATGTGAACAGACACTTCTCAAAAGAAGACATACGAGCGACCAACAGACACATGAAGAAATATAATAATTTTAAAACAAAATAATTTCCATTGAACTTTCATGTTTTTCCTGTAGTATAAATGTTGTATAGTATGTAACTATATTGGCTCCATGAAGAAAAGCAACTAGTATATAAAAAGTATTTATTTTTTTGTGGAATATCATTGTTTCAGACTTCTCTTGTACTAAAGTGGAGTAAAATGTATTTTCTGGCCAGGCACTATGGCTCACACCTGTAATTTTAGCATTTTGGGAGGCTGAGAAGGGAGGATTGCTTAAGGCCAGGAGTTCAAGACCAGCCTGGGCAACATAGTGAGACCTTGTCTCTATAAAAATAAAAATAAAAATTTAACCAAGGATGGTGGTATTTGCCTAAAGTCTCAGCTACTCAGGGACCTGAGTTGGGAGATTCCCTTGAACCCAGGAGTTTAAGGCTGTGGTGAGCTATAATCATGTCACTGCACTCCAGTCTGGGCAATAGTGTAAGACCTCAACCTAAAAAGAAAACAAAAGTATTTTCTTTCAAGTAAAACTTTATTTGAAAAGTCATATAATTTAATGGTAGAAATCTATAAGAATATGGATTTAGTTTTAAAATTTAAACGTGTTATTAGTCTTTCTACATAAAACATGAATATAAGATATACCTTAATTAAAGCTTGCAGTTATAAAAACATTGATATTCTTTATGATGTATACTCTGGTATTTCATTGCTGTTTGGCTCTATAGAAGATAGAAAACACCTCATTAAGGGAAATACTTCTTAGAAAATTGACTCAAGCTGACTTTAATTTACAGATGGTGTTCATTAAAGTTTTTTTTTTAATAAGGATCATTCTTCAATCTTTATTTCAAAGATTAAATGTATTTATACATAATTATTTTAACATAATATCTTTTTTTTCTCTATTCAGAATTTTCTCAAATATTTCATGTTTGTATTCTATAAACTACACAAATGAGTTTTAAGGGAAAATATATGATCCTTAATTATTAGATATACATTTTAATAAAGACAAGGTCTTACAATATGGCCCAGACTGGTCTCAAACTCCTGAACTCAAACAGTCCTTCTGCCTCTGCATCCCAAAATGCTGGTATTACAGGTATGAGCCACCATACTCAGCCACAGTTCTTTTTCTTATTATAATTTTCATTTCATGTATGATATTTTTCAAGACTTTCCACAGACTTCCAAATACCATGAAAAAATTAAACTCTATGACAATGTTAATTATGTGTCCATATATTATTTATGCTGCATAGTTTCTCAGAGTACAATGATGAGTCCATTGAGAATGAGACTTTTGGAAAGCGCTAAAAGAGTGACTTATAAACCTTTCTTCCTTCCTTTCTTCCTCTATTCCTCATTCTCCTATCCTCTCTGCAACTAGAATATTTATTGCAAATAAAGTCCTATGCAAACTCAATGAATGGATATGCAAAAACAACCAATGTATCTGATCCAAGCTATTGAAAGAACTGGAGGCAGACTGAGAGCTCTAACTTCATCATCTCCCCTGAATTTTTCCTCATATAGATTCTTGAACTGATGCCTCTGAAATCTGGAGCTTGAAAATAATATTTGATAGATCTTTCAAGTTCTTAGTGGTTGTTATGTTTGTAAGTCAGTGACACAGCTTGGAGACACAAGCGATATTCTACCTGAAATAGGTTTTATTTTTTAAAATTCAATTTTACTTTTAAAAATTTCATTTCACTTGTAGAATTAGAACACTTCTACAATTCTTTCTAGAAGGTGTTGTTTCTCAAGTTTGAATATATTGACTATTATTAGCTTTATTTATTTATTTATTTATTTTCACTTGTTGAGGTCTTACTCTGTCACCCAGTCACCCAGACTAGAGTGCAGTAGCAGTGTAATGGCTCACCACAGCTCTGAACTAGACTCAAGCAATCCTCGCTTCTCAGCCTCCTGAGTAGCTAGGACTACAGGTGCACACAACACTGCCAGGCTACTTAAAAAAAAAAAAAAGTCAGGTCTCCCTATGTTGCCCAGCCTGGTCTCGAACTCCTGAGCTCAAATAATCCTCCTGCCTTGGCCTCCCAAAGAGTTGATATTATAGACATGAACCACCATGCTCAGCCAGCTTTCTTAAATAAAATGAACCAGGTCTCTTTTCCTTAAAGACAAAATAGAAAAGAAAGAGAAAGCAATTTGTACCAACAATTTTGATGCTATA
This sequence comes from Carlito syrichta, assembly GCF_000164805.1. Taxonomy (NCBI): domain Eukaryota; kingdom Metazoa; phylum Chordata; class Mammalia; order Primates; family Tarsiidae; genus Carlito; species Carlito syrichta. Next base: position 534,929 of record NW_007246108.1, on the reverse strand, counting down.
AATAGAAAACATTTTCTTTTTGGAAGTTATCAGATTGCAAAATCTTTGGTAGATGGGAAAATATTTGTCTTTGCTTATAATAAATGCTTTCAAAATGAAGTAACTGAATAAAAAATAGTAAACTCATGAAGTATTACAGTTATAAATCATCAGAGTTCAGATAAGTTTCCTGCACAAAATAGTAATTGCTCTATAGTACTTTTGTGACAAATGCTTATTTAGTACTATTTGAATACACTGTATGAGAGAGAACATGCCACAATCAAACCAATCCAAAGTAATGGGTATATTACAAAGAGAAGGACTTTGAATCCTTCTTCACTTGCATATTGGTGCAAGTCAGGATTCTGCTGCATATAATTATTTTGATATTGGGTAGTCAGTGTTTTTATTAGCTTTAGGTTTTCTCTCTACTAAATGAAAAATTTAATTCCAACTCTGCAGGTTTGTTGAGTGATAATATAAATGGATTATCTCATATGCAAGAGTTTTTAAATAAAACATTGTTATAGGATAGTTGTTATATTCCGTCAAAAACTGCCTTGTTGTAACTTTGACTCCTTTTTCCTTATATTTATTTTTTATTCTCTATACCTGTTAGGACTCTTAAGTCTTCTCCCCAGGCTAAAGAAATTCATTTCACTCAATTGTCCATTGTCTGGCCTGGTTTTCATATCTCTTAACACGTTTTCTCTTCCTTGAGATGCATTTATCGAATCTTTACTGTGCTTTTAGGCTATCCTTATCCTTCCATCCTCAGGAAGACATACTTGTTTGGCATGACTGTTATCTTGGCTGTATGCAGGTGGACCCAATTTCAGTAGTGGGATTCTGATTCAGGAATTTCATTTTGGGACCAAGGGTAAATTAAGTCATTGTTTTCCAACATGCAAAAGCTGATGGGGTAAGGAGCAGAGAAAGTCGATTTGATGAGAGAATGGAACAAAGAATAGTAGTTGGAGAGAGAGGAGGATCTCAGTTACTTTAGGTCTTCCATGATGCTGGTTCCATTTCTTCCCTGAGACGGCATGTATTCCTGTCCTTCCATCTATTAATAACCCCACCCTGAGCTATTTAGAGTTAGTTTCTGTTACTGGAACTACTATTTTTCATTAAAATATGCTTGTCATTTTTTTTAAAATCAATGTTTTTTTTATTATGATATTGTGGGGTACAGTTAAGGTTAGGTATACAAATATGCTTCAGGCACCCTTTTTGATAAGAGGTGTCTCCCCATCCCCAGACAGATATTTACTACCGTTAATCCCATCTCC